>NC_134353.1:670766941-671021941 GCF_048569485.1 Anomaloglossus baeobatrachus
ACCCTCAAAGGTGTCCAAAAGGTGACAAACAACTCACAACACAACACAAACACATGGGAAAGTGACAAGGACATGTACTCATGCGAAAACAAAACAGCTGGACAAGGAAAAAGAGGAGGACACACAGATATAGGCATGGCACGCCCTTCTAAAGTCATGTAAAACACCGCAAGGTGACTCCAAGCGGAGTCTCCCTTTTTTCCAAAAATTGGGCCCCACACACCCACCCCTTCAGTGGCAGCAGTTGTGCCCAGTTGTACACTTCACAGCTAGATTTGCATCAAGCACATTCAAAAATACGCCATTCTTATCCGTCCCCAGGATGACACCGGGGTAGGTAGCAAAGTCTTTCCTGATCCCAGCTCTGTTCATCTTGGCTTCTTTTAAAAACACAGCAAGCAAGGGTTACTCCAAGCGGAGTCTCCCTTTTTTCCAAAAATTGGGCCCCACACACACCCACCCCTTCAGTGGCAGCACTTGGGCCCCAGTTGTACACTTCACAGCTAGATTTGCATCAAGCACATTCAAAAATACGCTATTCTTAACCGTCCCCAGGATGACACCGGGGTAGGTAGCAAAGTCTTTCCTGATCCCAGCTCTGTTCATCTTGGCTTCTTTTAAAAACACAGCAAGCAAGGGTTACTCCAAGCGGAGTCTCCCTTTTTTCCAAAAATTGGGCCACACAGACACCCACCCCATCAGTGGCAGCACTTGGGCCCTAGTTGCAAACAGGATGTTTTGATTTGCATCAAGCACATTCAAAAATACGCTATTCTTAGCCGTCCACAGGATGACACCGGGGTAGGTAGCAAAGTCTTTCCTGATCCAGCTCTGTTCATCTTGGCTTCTTTTAAAAACACAGCAAGCAAGGGTTACTCCAAGCGGAGTCTCCCTTTTTTCCAAAAATTGGGCCACACAGACACCCACCCCATCAGTGGCAGCACTTGGGCCCTAGTTGCAAACAGGATGTTTTGATTTGCATCAAGCACATTCAAAAATACGCTATTCTTAGCCGTCCCCAGGATGACACCGGGGTAGGTAGCAAAGTCTTTCCTGATCCCAGCTCTGTTCATCTTGGCTTCTTTTAAAAACACAGCAAGCAAGGGTTACTCCAAGCGGAGTCTCCCTTTTTTCCAAAAATTGGGCCACACAGACACCCACCCCATCAGTGGCAGCACTTGGGCCCTAGTTGCAAACAGGATGTTTTGATTTGCATCAAGCACATTCAAAAATACGCTATTCTTAGCCGTCCACAGGATGACACCGGGGTAGGTAGCAAAGTCTTTCCTGATCCCAGCTCTGTTCATCTTGGCTTCTTTTAAAAACACAGCAAGCAAGGGTTACTCCAAGCGGAGTCTCCCTTTTTTCCAAAAATTGGGCCACACAGACACCCACCCCATCAGTGGCAGCACTTGGGCCCTAGTTGCAAACAGGATGTTTTGATTTGCATCAAGCACATTCAAAAATACGCTATTCTTAGCCGTCCACAGGATGACACCGGGGTAGGTAGCAAAGTCTTTCCTGATCCCAGCTCTGTTCATCTTGGCTTCTTTAAAAACACAGCAAGCAAGGGTTACTCCAAGCGGAGTCTCCCTTTTTTCCAAAAATTGGGCCCCACACACACCCACCCCTTCAGTGGCAGCACTTGGGCCCCAGTTGTACACTTCACAGCTAGATTTGCATCAAGCACATTCAAAAATACGCTATTCTTAACCGTCCCCAGGATGACACCGGGGTAGGTAGCAAAGTCTTTCCTGATCCCAGCTCTGTTCATCTTGGCTTCTTTAAAACACAGCAAGCAAGGGTTACTCCAAGCGGAGTCTCCCTTTTTTCCAAAAATTGGGCCACACAGACACCCACCCCATCAGTGGCAGCACTTGGGCCCTAGTTGCAAACAGGATGTTTTGATTTGCATCAAGCACATTCAAAAATACGCTATTCTTAGCCGTCCCCAGGATGACACCGGGGTAGGTAGCAAAGTCTTTCCTGATCCCAGCTCTGTTCATCTTGGCTTCTTTAAAAACACAGCAAGCAAGGGTTACTCCAAGCGGAGTCTCCCTTTTTTCCAAAAATTGGGCCACACAGACACCCACCCCATCAGTGGCAGCACTTGGGCCCTAGTTGCAAACAGGATGTTTTGATTTGCATCAAGCACATTCCAAATCCACAAGCATTTACTCTCCCCAGGATGACACAGGGGTAGTAAATTCCTTCTGGATCCATGACTTGTTCATTTTGATGAACGTCAGTCTGTCCACATTGTCACTGGACAGACGCGTGCGCTTATCTGTCAGCACACACCCAGCAGCACTGAATACACGTTCAGAGACAACGCTGGCAGCTGGACACGACAAAATCTCCAAGGCGTAAGTTGCGAGCTCTGGCCATTTTTGTAGGTTTGAAGCCAAAAGGAGCAAGGCTCCAGTTGCACAGTCATGGCATCGATGTTCATTTGGAGATACTCCTGTATCATCCTCTCCAGCCGTTGACTATGTGTCAGACTTGTTGTCTCTGGTGGCCTTGCAAAAGAGGGTCTAAAAAAATTATGAAAAGATTCCATAAAATTGCTGTTACCGGCACCAGAAAAGGTCCTACTGGTACGGGTAGACTGTTGAAGATGACGAGACCGTCCCATGTTTGTCAAGTTACAACTGGGAGATTCACTCCCTGCACCTGCACGGTTGTTTGGTGGAAAAGCCGAGCTAAGATCTAGTAACAGCTTCTGCTGATACTCCTGCATACGTGCGTCCCTTTCTATGGCTGGAATTATGTCACAAAATTTGGACTTGTACCGGGGATCTAATAGTGTGGCAATCCAGTAGTCATCATCACTTCTAATTTTGACAATACGACTGTCATGTTGGAGGTAGTGCAACAAAAAGGCACTCATGTGTCTTGCGCAGCCATGCGGACCAAGTCCATGCTGTGTTTGTGGCATAGAGGTGCTACCCGTTCTTTCTTCCTCTGACATCTGACCCCAACCTCTTTCAACTGAAATTTGACCAAGGTCTCCCTCATCCGCTGAGTCTTCCATGTCCATGGACAGTTCGTCCTCCATTTCTTCATGTTCTCCTGCACCTTGCTCAACATTTCGCCTGCTACTATGCGCCCTTGTCGATCCCTGTCCCCCATGGTCCCATGCCTGCTGCGTTGGTGATGATGAACGTCTGGACCTTCGTGATGTTGTTGTCCCTTGCGCATATGAATCCTCCTGTAGTTCCTCCCCTTCATGTTGTCCCACCCCTGACTCCGAATAGTGTTTAGCGTGTGCTCCAGCATGTAAATGACTGGAATCGTCATGCTGATAATGGCATTGTCAGAGCTAAACATATTCGTCGCCATGTCGAAACTGTGCAGAAGGGTGCATAGGTCCTTGATCTGAGACCACTCCATCAGGGTGATCTGCCCCACCTCTGCATCTCGTTGGCCCAGGCTATACGTCATGACGTATTGCACCAGGGCTCTGCGGTGCTGCCACAGTCGCTGTAACATGTGGAGAGTTGAATTCCAGCGTGTCGCCACATCGCATTTCAGGCGATGAACCGGCAGGCCGAAAGACTTCTGGAGCGATGCAAGTCGCTCTGCTGCGGCGCTTGAACGGCGGAAGTGAGCTGACAGTTTTCGTGCCCTGTTCAGAAGGCCATCTAGGCCGGGATAGTGTGTTAAAAATTGCTGCACGACAAGGTTCAACACGTGAGCCATACAAGGTACGTGTGTCACCTTGCCCAGGCGAAGTGCCGCACCCAGGTTTGCAGCATTGTCGCACACGGCCTTACCAGGCTGCAGTTTGAGTGGAGACAACCATTTATTAAACTCGGACCGCAAAGCTGACCACAACTCCTCAGCTGTGTGACTCTTATTACCAAGACATGTCAAGCTAAAGACCGCCTGATGCCGTTGCGCTCTGCTGCCAGCATAGTAATGAGGGGTGCGTGATTCCTTCTGCGCAGTGAGAACGCTGGTGGCCTGACCAGGCAGGCTTGGGGCGGAGGTGGAGGACCCAGATGAGGTGGAGGATGCAGAAGCAGTGGCGGAACTTGGACAGACAGAGGATTGACACACAAGTCGTGGGGACGGCAAGACTTGTGCAGCAGACCCTTCACCATCTATCACCATAGTTACCCAGTGCCCAGTCAGCGACATGTAACGTCCCTGTCCATGCTTACTGGTCCAAGTATCGGTGGTGAAATGCACCCGTTCACACACAGAGTTTCTCAAGGAAGCGGTGATGTTGTGTGCGACATGCTGGTGTAGCGCGGGCACACCTTTCTTAGAGAAGTAGTGGCGACTAGGCATCTGGTACTGGGGCACAGCGACAGACATAAGGTCTCTAAAATCCTGTGTGTCCACTAGGCGGAAAGGCAGCATTTCGGTAGCCAACAGCTTACAGAGGGATAGAGTCAACCTCTTAGCTTTGTCATGGGTCGGAGGAAGTGGCCTTTTATTTGACCACATCTGAGGGACAGAGATCTGGCTGCTGTGTGTAGACGGTGTTGAGTAGGGTGTCCCTGGAAAAATGCAGGTTTGTGAGGAAAGTGCAGGCGGAGACATGATGTTGCCTTCATCCAACGTTGGTGCTATCGATGTCTGAGAGAGCTGTACACACTCACTTGTTTCCCTTCCAAACCAACTGACGACCTTACAAGCAAACTGCCTGTTGCGGTTACAGTGGTGGAAGTTTTGCGTGGAAAAACAGGTGTGGCAGCTGTCCCCACAGTCCTAGAAGATGAAGAGCGCGCGGATGCAGTGGAAGGGGCGGGCGGTGGATGGTTCGCTCCGCTAGGCCGCATTGCAGCACGGTGAGCTTCCCACCGGGACTTATGATATTTATTCATGTGACGATTCATGGAAGAAGTTGTCAAACTGCTGAGCTTTTGACCTCTACTAAGAGAATCATGACAAATGTTACATATCACATGAGTTGGGCGATCTTTTTCGATGTGAAAAAAGGACCAGGCTAGGCAAGGCTTAGAGGCCATGCGACCTGTTGATCCACCCCGAATAATGCTCATAGGCAGAGTGGTGGCTGAGGATGCAGTTGTAGACGTGCTACCAGTGCTCCGACTCTGTCCAGGAAGGCGCAAGGTAACTTCGTCGTCGGTTGCATCCTCCTCCACCGCCTCTGTTGACCTCCTCGAGTGCCTGACTGGGGGTTGACAGTAGGTGGGATCTAGAACGTCATCATCAATTGTTGTGTTTGCACTCCCCTCCCCCTCAGACCGAGCCTCTTCTTGCCCTGACGGAATATTTAAGTTGTCATCCCAATCGGGTATCTGCGTCTCATCTTCATCAGTATGTTCCTCATTGTCTATAACCACAGGTGTTACAGTTTGTGACAAAGGGTCAACATTATGCTCAGAAACTTGGTCCTCACGGCCTGAATCTGAGTCACAAAGGTTCTGGGCATCACTGCAGACCATTTCCTGTTCTGTACTCACTGTAGCTTGGAGCAGACCTCTGATTCCCAGGCTATAGTGTGACTGAACAGCTCTGCAGACTCAGCCATCTCAGTTCCACCATACTGTGCAGGGCTGATGGAGACTTCAGAGCTGGGAGAAATCAAGTGTGATTGGGATGACAACTCAGAGGACTGGTGTTTTTTGGATGCGGTACTTGAAGTGGCTGAGAGGGCACTTGTTGGACCACTTGAGATCCATTCAAGCATTTTCCTTTTTTGCCATCATCTACCTTTCTTCCTGTTGTTCGTGTCCGTAAAAAAGGGAGCACATCGGATTGTCCACGGTAAGTAGTAGACATCTTACTTTTGCTGGTAGATGGTCTATCTTCAGCAGATGATAATGGAGCTTTGCCACCTTCCCCACGGACAAAACCTTTTTTGCCTTTTCCACCACGCCTCTTCCCCTTTCCACCAGCATCTGTCATTTTGCCACTCATGTTGATTGCGACAAGATTGTGGACTGAAAATGTGGTAGTAAAAATTGAGAGGTGGTGAAGATTGCAGTGGTGGTCTAGCTTTATTAACAGCAGAATAATAAAGAATAAATATCCCTGACAATGCAACTTAGTTATAATTAGTTGGAGTGTGCAACGCAGGCAGACGTGCTGCAAATGTCTTTGCACTAGTGGGACTATAGCAAAGTCCAATAGCCACGTATAGGATGCCACTAGGTACACTGAGTGTTTGCTAGTATAATGGCTTGGTTAGAATGAGTTGTAGTGTGCAACGCAGGCAGACGCGCTCTGCAAATGTCTTTGCACTAGTGGGACTATAGCAAAGTCCAATAGCCACGTATAGGATGCCACTAGGTACACTGAGTGTTTGCTAGTATAATGGCTTGGTTAGAATGAGTTGTAGTGTGCAACGCAGGCAGACGCGCTCTGCAAATGTCTTTGCACTAGTGGGACTATAGCAAAGTCCAATAGCCACGTATAGGATGCCACTAGGTACACTGAGTGTTTGCTACTATAATGGCTTGGTTAGAATGAGTTGTAGTGTGCAACGCAGGCAGACGCGCTCTGCAAATGTCTTTGCACTAGTGGGACTATAGCAAAGTCCAATAGCCACGTATAGGATGCCACTAGGTACACTGAGTGTTTGCTAGTATAATGGCTTGGTTAGAATGAGTTGTAGTGTGCAACGCAGGCAGACGCGCTCTGCAAATGTCTTTGCACTAGTGGGACTATAGCAAAGTCCAATAGCCACGTATAGGATGCCACTAGGTACACTGAGTGTTTGCTAGTATAATGGCTTGGTTAGAATGAGTTGTAGTGTGCAACGCAGGCAGACGCGCTCTGCAAATGTCTTTGCACTAGTGGGACTATAGCAAAGTCCAATAGCCACGTATAGGATGCCACTAGGTACACTGAGTGTTTGCTAGTATAATGGCTTGGTTAGAATGAGTTGTAGTGTGCAACGCAGGCAGACGCGCTCTGCAAATGTCTTTGCACTAGTGGGACTATAGCAAAGTCCAATAGCCACGTATAGGATGCCACTAGGTACACTGAGTGTTTGCTAGTATAATGGCTTGGTTAGAATGAGTTGTAGTGTGCAACGCAGGCAGACGCGCTCTGCAAATGTCTTTGCACTAGTGGGACTATAGCAAAGTCCAATAGCCACGTATAGGATGCCACTAGGTACACTGAGTGTTTGCTAGTATAATGGCTTGGTTAGAATGAGTTGTAGTGTGCAACGCAGGCAGACGCGCTCTGCAAATGTCTTTGCACTAGTGGGACTATAGCAAAGTCCAATAGCCACGTATAGGATGCCACTAGGTACACTGAGTGTTTGCTAGTATAATGGCTTGGTTAGAATGAGTTGTAGTGTGCAACGCAGGCAGACGCGCTCTGCAAATGTCTTTGCACTAGTGGGACTATAGCAAAGTCCAATAGCCACGTATAGGATGCCACTAGGTACACTGAGTGTTTGCTAGTATAATGGCTTGGTTAGAATGAGTTGTAGTGTGCAACGCAGGCAGACGCGCTCTGCAAATGTCTTTGCACTAGTGGGACTATAGCAAAGTCCAATAGCCACGTATAGGATGCCACTAGGTACACTGAGTGTTTGCTAGTATAATGGCTTGGTTAGAATGAGTTGTAGTGTGCAACGCAGGCAGACGCGCTCTGCAAATGTCTTTGCACTAGTGGGACTATAGCAAAGTCCAATAGCCACGTATAGGATGCCACTAGGTACACTGAGTGTTTGCTAGTATAATGGCTTGGTTAGAATGAGTTGTAGTGTGCAACGCAGGCAGACGCGCTCTGCAAATGTCTTTGCACTAGTGGGACTATAGCAAAGTCCAATAGCCACGTATAGGATGCCACTAGGTACACTGAGTGTTTGCTAGTATAATGGCTTGGTTAGAATGAGTTGTAGTGTGCAACGCAGGCAGACGCGCTCTGCAAATGTCTTTGCACTAGTGGGACTATAGCAAAGTCCAATAGCCACGTATAGGATGCCACTAGGTACACTGAGTGTTTGCTAGTATAATGGCTTGGTTAGAATGAGTTGTAGTGTGCAACGCAGGCAGACGCGCTCTGCAAATGTCTTTGCACTAGTGGGACTATAGCAAAGTCCAATAGCCACGTATAGGATGCCACTAGGTACACTGAGTGTTTGCTAGTATAATGGCTTGGTTAGAATGAGTTGTAGTGTGCAACGCAGGCAGACGCGCTCTGCAAATGTCTTTGCACTAGTGGGACTATAGCAAAGTCCAATAGCCACGTATAGGATGCCACTAGGTACACTGAGTGTTTGCTAGTATAATGGCTTGGTTAGAATGAGTTGTAGTGTGCAACGCAGGCAGACGCGCTCTGCAAATGTCTTTGCACTAGTGGGACTATAGCAAAGTCCAATAGCCACGTATAGGATGCCACTAGGTACACTGAGTGTTTGCTAGTATAATGGCTTGGTTAGAATGAGTTGTAGTGTGCAACGCAGGCAGACGCGCTCTGCAAATGTCTTTGCACTAGTGGGACTATAGCAAAGTCCAATAGCCACGTATAGGATGCCACTAGGTACACTGAGTGTTTGCTAGTATAATGGCTTGGTTAGAATGAGTTGTAGTGTGCAACGCAGGCAGACGCGCTCTGCAAATGTCTTTGCACTAGTGGGACTATAGCAAAGTCCAATAGCCACGTATAGGATGCCACTAGGTACACTGAGTGTTTGCTAGTATAATGGCTTGGTTAGAATGAGTTGTAGTGTGCAACGCAGGCAGACGCGCTCTGCAAATGTCTTTGCACTAGTGGGACTATAGCAAAGTCCAATAGCCACGTATAGGATGCCACTAGGTACACTGAGTGTTTGCTAGTATAATGGCTTGGTTAGAATGAGTTGTAGTGTGCAACGCAGGCAGACGCGCTCTGCAAATGTCTTTGCACTAGTGGGACTATAGCAAAGTCCAATAGCCACGTATAGGATGCCACTAGGTACACTGAGTGTTTGCTAGTATAATGGCTTGGTTAGAATGAGTTGTAGTGTGCAACGCAGGCAGACGCGCTCTGCAAATGTCTTTGCACTAGTGGGACTATAGCAAAGTCCAATAGCCACGTATAGGATGCCACTAGGTACACTGAGTGTTTGCTAGTATAATGGCTTGGTTAGAATGAGTTGTAGTGTGCAACGCAGGCAGACGCGCTCTGCAAATGTCTTTGCACTAGTGGGACTATAGCAAAGTCCAATAGCCACGTATAGGATGCACTAGGTACACTGAGTGTTTGCTAGTATAATGGCTTGGTTAGAATGAGTTGTAGTGTGCAACGCAGGCAGACGCGCTCTGCAAATGTCTTTGCACTAGTGGGACTATAGCAAAGTCCAATAGCCACGTATAGGATGCCACTAGGTACACTGAGTGTTTGCTAGTATAATGGCTTGGTTAGAATGAGTTGTAGTGTGCAACGCAGGCAGACGCGCTCTGCAAATGTCTTTGCACTAGTGGGACTATAGCAAAGTCCAATAGCCACGTATAGGATGCCACTAGGTACACTGAGTGTTTGCTAGTATAATGGCTTGGTTAGAATGAGTTGTAGTGTGCAACGCAGGCAGACGCGCTCTGCAAATGTCTTTGCACTAGTGGGACTATAGCAAAGTCCAATAGCCACGTATAGGATGCCACTAGGTACACTGAGTGTTTGCTAGTATAATGGCTTGGTTAGAATGAGTTGTAGTGTGCAACGCAGGCAGACGCGCTCTGCAAATGTCTTTGCACTAGTGGGACTATAGCAAAGTCCAATAGCCACGTATAGGATGCCACTAGGTACACTGAGTGTTTGCTAGTATAATGGCTTGGTTAGAATGAGTTGTAGTGTGCAACGCAGGCAGACGCGCTCTGCAAATGTCTTTGCACTAGTGGGACTATAGCAAAGTCCAATAGCCACGTATAGGATGCCACTAGGTACACTGAGTGTTTGCTAGTATAATGGCTTGGTTAGAATGAGTTGTAGTGTGCAACGCAGGCAGACGCGCTCTGCAAATGTCTTTGCACTAGTGGGACTATAGCAAAGTCCAATAGCCACGTATAGGATGCCACTAGGTACACTGAGTGTTTGCTAGTATAATGGCTTGGTTAGAATGAGTTGTAGT
Source organism: Anomaloglossus baeobatrachus (assembly GCF_048569485.1). NCBI lineage: Eukaryota > Metazoa > Chordata > Amphibia > Anura > Aromobatidae > Anomaloglossus > Anomaloglossus baeobatrachus. The sequence continues at coordinate 670,776,984 of NC_134353.1, forward strand.
GTGCAACGCAGGCAGACGCGCTCTGCAAATGTCTTTGCACTAGTGGGACTATAGCAAAGTCCAATAGCCACGTATAGGATGCCACTAGGTACACTGAGTGTTTGCTAGTATAATGGCTTGGTTAGAATGAGTTGTAGTGTGCAACGCAGGCAGACGCGCTCTGCAAATGTCTTTGCACTAGTGGGACTATAGCAAAGTCCAATAGCCACGTATAGGATGCCACTAGGTACACTGAGTGTTTGCTAGTATAATGGCTTGGTTAGAATGAGTTGTAGTGTGCAACGCAGGCAGACGCGCTCTGCAAATGTCTTTGCACTAGTGGGACTATAGCAAAGTCCAATAGCCACGTATAGGATGCCACTAGGTACACTGAGTGTTTGCTAGTATAATGGCTTGGTTAGAATGAGTTGTAGTGTGCAACGCAGGCAGACGCGCTCTGCAAATGTCTTTGCACTAGTGGGACTATAGCAAAGTCCAATAGCCACGTATAGGATGCCACTAGGTACACTGAGTGTTTGCTAGTATAATGGCTTGGTTAGAATGAGTTGTAGTGTGCAACGCAGGCAGACGCGCTCTGCAAATGTCTTTGCACTAGTGGGACTATAGCAAAGTCCAATAGCCACGTATAGGATGCCACTAGGTACACTGAGTGTTTGCTAGTATAATGGCTTGGTTAGAATGAGTTGTAGTGTGCAACGCAGGCAGACGCGCTCTGCAAATGTCTTTGCACTAGTGGGACTATAGCAAAGTCCAATAGCCACGTATAGGATGCCACTAGGTACACTGAGTGTTTGCTAGTATAATGGCTTGGTTAGAATGAGTTGTAGTGTGCAACGCAGGCAGACGCGCTCTGCAAATGTCTTTGCACTAGTGGGACTATAGCAAAGTCCAATAGCCACGTATAGGATGCCACTAGGTACACTGAGTGTTTGCTAGTATAATGGCTTGGTTAGAATGAGTTGTAGTGTGCAACGCAGGCAGACGCGCTCTGCAAATGTCTTTGCACTAGTGGGACTATAGCAAAGTCCAATAGCCACGTATAGGATGCCACTAGGTACACTGAGTGTTTGCTAGTATAATGGCTTGGTTAGAATGAGTTGTAGTGTGCAACGCAGGCAGACGCGCTCTGCAAATGTCTTTGCACTAGTGGGACTATAGCAAAGTCCAATAGCCACGTATAGGATGCCACTAGGTACACTGAGTGTTTGCTAGTATAATGGCTTGGTTAGAATGAGTTGTAGTGTGCAACGCAGGCAGACGCGCTCTGCAAATGTCTTTGCACTAGTTGGACTATAGCAAAGTCCAATAGCCACGTATAGGATGCCACTAGGTACACTGAGTGTTTGCTAGTATAATGGCTTGGTTAGAATGAGTTGTAGTGTGCAACGCAGGCAGACGCGCTCTGCAAATGTCTTTGCACTAGTGGGACTATAGCAAAGTCCAATAGCCACGTATAGGATGCCACTAGGTACACTGAGTGTTTGCTAGTATAATGGCTTGGTTAGAATGAGTTGTAGTGTGCAACGCAGGCAGACGCGCTCTGCAAATGTCTTTGCACTAGTGGGACTATAGCAAAGTCCAATAGCCACGTATAGGATGCCACTAGGTACACTGAGTGTTTGCTAGTATAATGGCTTGGTTAGAATGAGTTGTAGTGTGCAACGCAGGCAGACGCGCTCTGCAAATGTCTTTGCACTAGTGGGACTATAGCAAAGTCCAATAGCCACGTATAGGATGCCACTAGGTACACTGAGTGTTTGCTAGTATAATGGCTTGGTTAGAATGAGTTGTAGTGTGCAACGCAGGCAGACGCGCTCTGCAAATGTCTTTGCACTAGTGGGACTATAGCAAAGTCCAATAGCCACGTATAGGATGCCACTAGGTACACTGAGTGTTTGCTAGTATAATGGCTTGGTTAGAATGAGTTGTAGTGTGCAACGCAGGCAGACGCGCTCTGCAAATGTCTTTGCACTAGTGGGACTATAGCAAAGTCCAATAGCCACGTATAGGATGCCACTAGGTACACTGAGTGTTTGCTAGTATAATGGCTTGGTTAGAATGAGTTGTAGTGTGCAACGCAGGCAGACGCGCTCTGCAAATGTCTTTGCACTAGTGGGACTATAGCAAAGTCCAATAGCCACGTATAGGATGCCACTAGGTACACTGAGTGTTTGCTAGTATAATGGCTTGGTTAGAATGAGTTGTAGTGTGCAACGCAGGCAGACGCGCTCTGCAAATGTCTTTGCACTAGTGGGACTATAGCAAAGTCCAATAGCCACGTATAGGATGCCACTAGGTACACTGAGTGTTTGCTAGTATAATGGCTTGGTTAGAATGAGTTGTAGTGTGCAACGCAGGCAGACGCGCTCTGCAAATGTCTTTGCACTAGTGGGACTATAGCAAAGTCCAATAGCCACGTATAGGATGCCACTAGGTACACTGAGTGTTTGCTAGTATAATGGCTTGGTTAGAATGAGTTGTAGTGTGCAACGCAGGCAGACGCGCTCTGCAAATGTCTTTGCACTAGTTGGACTATAGCAAAGTCCAATAGCCACGTATAGGATGCCACTAGGTACACTGAGTGTTTGCTAGTATAATGGCTTGGTTAGAATGAGTTGTAGTGTGCAACGCAGGCAGACGCGCTCTGCAAATGTCTTTGCACTAGTGGGACTATAGCAAAGTCCAATAGCCACGTATAGGATGCCACTAGGTACACTGAGTGTTTGCTAGTATAATGGCTTGGTTAGAATGAGTTGTAGTGTGCAACGCAGGCAGACGCGCTCTGCAAATGTCTTTGCACTAGTGGGACTATAGCAAAGTCCAATAGCCACGTATAGGATGCCACTAGGTACACTGAGTGTTTGCTAGTATAATGGCTTGGTTAGAATGAGTTGTAGTGTGCAACGCAGGCAGACGCGCTCTGCAAATGTCTTTGCACTAGTGGGACTATAGCAAAGTCCAATAGCCACGTATAGGATGCCACTAGGTACACTGAGTGTTTGCTAGTATAATGGCTTGGTTAGAATGAGTTGTAGTGTGCAACGCAGGCAGACGCGCTCTGCAAATGTCTTTGCACTAGTGGGACTATAGCAAAGTCCAATAGCCACGTATAGGATGCCACTAGGTACACTGAGTGTTTGCTAGTATAATGGCTTAGTTATCAGTTGGAGTGTGCAGAGGACAAGAGGGTACAGTGGCAGGATTGTGGTGCTCTGGGTAGAGGAATGGAAGACTGCCTTTCTATTCCCTCCTAATGGTGAAATGCAGGTAGGAAATCCCTGACCTGGGCTACACAGACGCTGTTGCTGTTTGCAGGACCTGTCACCTATGGCTCTCTGACCCTGCCGGTTGGAGCCCTTAAAAGGACTGCTATAAAGTGCTCTCCCTAAGCTGTCTAACGCTGTGTATGCAGCGCATACAGCTGTATCGGCTATAGGACTCAGGAAGACGGAGCTGCGACAGTGATGTCTGACACCAAAGACGCAGAAGGCAGATAATGGCGTCCGTGAAGAAAATGTCCGGTTTTATAATGCAGGGACATGTGACATGCAGATCCTATCACACATGCCGTTGCTTCTCTGGCTCAAAGTCCACTTAGCTGTGTGTGTGTCTGGGATTGGCTGACATGCTGGCCCGCCCCACAAGACGCGCGCGCTTAGGGAAGGAAGACAAGAAAAAAAAAAAAAAAAAATGGCGATCGCCATTATAGAAACAGCAGTGATCTGAAGGCGCTGTTCACGCACACTATACACTGAAATGTGATAATAGTTTGATTCACAGAGTGACTTACACTATTACAGCAGAAACCAAGCTATGATTTAGCTGTTTTTTGGCTGCTAGAACCGTTCTCGAACGTTTCTAGAACTACCGAGCTTTTGCAAAAAGCTCGAGTTCTAGTTCGATCTAGAACATGCCCCAAAATCACTCGAGCCACGAACTGGAGAACCACGAACCACGAACCGCGCTCAACTCTAGTATCAACACTAACAAACTGGGAGGTCAAAATATGTGAATTTTCTTAACCTTGATATTACTATCTATATTGTCCTTAAATTTTCTAACACATGATTTCAAGATTTGTTAACTACAAAACCTAATAAAAATCATTTGAACAAGATACTCACCTATTCTTTCTTTTGGACCAGCTTCTGCAAGCCAGGCTCCTCTCTAAACATGAGCACATATGACTGGCCAGAACCAAGCAATAAGACCACGTTCCTTAACAAAAAAAAACAACAACAGGCATTTTGCTCTGCAATTAATCATAGCATGGAAAAGGGAATATATCCCCCAAAAGTGTTAGAAACTCCTAAGCTGTTTTTTATTGATAGGGTCATGAGCATTTTCCATTTCATTCACTTACAAATGCTAGTCAACTATAAATTATAAGCCACAATATAATTCTTCTAAATACTGGTATTGCAGAGATGCTGTGGGTATTCATAGCTAGTTAGGGGTAGTTGGGAGCAGCTAAAAAATGTTGCTACAGCGAAGTCTAGTTAAAAACTCCTCCACTAAAGAATGCTATCTTCCCTCCTCCTAGGCATACTCAGCTTGGCCGTGCATACATGTATTGGGGGAGGGATATGCCACTTTCAGGCTCTTTGTCACAAGGAGACTTTTGCAGGCATCGCCAACTGCCATTGTGGCGTCAGGATCTGTGAAAATTACAGACTCTGTCACTATGCCTGCTGTCTTCCCTGAGGTCTGTGATCAGCCCAGGGAGACGTGGGTGTCAACCCACAGGCTTAGACAGGCTAGCAAGAGTTAATTACTGCTGTGCTGCTTATTACTCTCTTTAATCACATGCTGTGTGAGAGCCAGTCATGTTTGTTCCCCTCCTTTATATGCTGGCTGGACTATTTAATTAATGCCAGCTATAGTTTACATATACTGGTTTCGTGAGGTGTTGTTATCAAGACTTACTGGTGGTTGCTATGCTGTGAGCGGTTATGGCGTTAACCCTTGTTATCTTTTGTTGCTACCTTCCTACTCTTGCTTTTACCTTTAGTCTCTTCCTATTTGTTCTTGTGAGTTTGCAGTGTGTCTGAGTTTTGGTTTTCCCCGATCTGTCTTAACCTGTGTTACCATCACACTCCTGCCCCTTTCTTCCCTGGGGCAAGGGTAACAGATTAGATCTGGTCAGGAGAAAAAAAGCCAGGCATGAGATTCAGGCATCGCTACAATTAGGCGTAACCCAGAGATCAGAGATAGCCAAGGATCCTTTAGCATGAGGGACAGCATAGGAGTCCCCTATTCCTTGCTATCCTGCAGTCACATTGTGACACTCTTCTGGCAGTAATTAGGGGTAACCCAGAGATCAGGGATAGCCAAGGATCCTTTAGCATGAGGGACAGCATAGGAGTCCCCTATTCCTTGCTTCCTCCAAGAACAAAGGTTTGGGCAGTTGAAATACAACTGTATGATCTTTGTCTCCTCCAGTATCTGCTTTTGGGAATGAGTCAAGTAGACCTCATGTATGTTAAGTGAATGTTTGGTTTCATTGCGATTGGGATGGGAATGAAAGATGTTGTTTACACTTGTTGTCTTTTGTTGCTACCTTCCTGCTCTTGCTTTTTTCCTTAGTCTCTTACTGTTTGTTCCTGTGAGTTTTTAGTGTGTCTGAGGTTTGGTTTTCCTCTGTCTTTCTTAATCTGTGTTACCATCACACTCCTGTCCCTTTATTCCCTGGGGGGAGGGTAACAGATTAGATCTGGTCAGGAGAAAAGGAAGGCACGGGACTCAGGCATCACAACCATTAGGGGTAACTCAGAGTGCAGGGATAGACAAGGATGCTTTAGCATGAGGGACAGCATAGGAGCCCTCTGTCTCTTGCTATCCTGCAGTCACATTGTGACACTCTTTTGGCAGTAACTTGCTTTCTCCAAGAACAGAGGTTTGGGCATTTGAAATACATGTGTATGATCTTTGTCTCCTCCAGTATCTGCTTTTGGGACTGAGGCAAGAAGACCTCCTGTATATTAAATGGTTGTCCGGTTTCATAGTGATTGGAATGGCAAGTTAAAGATAGGAAGATTACGCTAGTGTGACGCCCCTGGACTATCAGGTCGTCACAGGGTATTGCACAATCTGCCCTCCTATGCAGTATCCACCTCCTTCTTGGTTATGGGTCCCCAACTATATGGTGTTGCCTACATCAGCTAATCAAAATCCTAGGTACACTCTGCACCACACCCACCAAACACACCAATGGACGTCTTGAGTGGAATAGAGTCGCCCACCTGGGGGGTTGGAGAGGGGAGGTCAGGAGTGTCAGGAGAATAGAGTTGAGCTTGAGAAGTGGAAGAGAGAGGTCAAGAGCAGGGCTCCTGGGAAGCTATCTAGGTGGCAGACGGTGGTCTGGGCCTAGAGGAGCTGGACCCCCGGTCACAAGGGATCGTGGTAAGGGGCAGGGAACTGTCGAGGAGGACAGCCGGTGGCCTTGCATCATCACCGGGCTGGGACCAGGGCACGACGGGGTACGTGGACCCTAGGTCAGGGAGTAGCTTCTGGCAACCTGACAATTCACCCGATGAGAATGGAGCCTTCAAGATCTGCTCTCCACCCGCTCCAAAATCGGGGTACTAGTGCAACGAGGGGGATAGAACGTTCCACTCAAAACGGTCCAGAAAATCCCAAGCGTGAACTCTGAGAGCAAGCTCCCACACTTAGCCGTAGTGGGGAGCAGGACCCAGCAAGTTCCATACTACCAGGACCAACAGAGAAGTAAATTTTGTGCCAGGAGGCAGGTCATGGATCACCAGGCAGCACCATTGGGGACGGGACCCGAACTAGCCCCCCTCAGCGGCAGCGGTATCCAGAACTTTGGTTTATCTAGTTGTCGGTGTCAGCTTAATGGACTGAGTGAGTACGCAAGTGACCCCATTGCATGCAACGGCACTCCCCCACCATCACCGAGATCCGGAGTATCCCCCCTACCCATGGAGGGTCACAACACTTGGCTGTCCCATTCCATCATCCCCGGGTACTCCCAACTGCAGCGGTGGTACTCCTAATTACCAGATACCACGAGTGGTGTCACGAACTCTAATACTCTAACCCTAACCCTGTAAATACCCCCTTCATTTGAGTGGCCCGGGTCCAGAGACCCCTCGAGCCACCGCGGATCCAGATCCGGGCAGCTCGGCTATTGGCACGGGGGCGGCGCACTAGATATAGATCAACTTACCTAGTTGAAAAGAATAAAAGGCCTTCTATTTTAGAATTCGAGCATCTAAGCACAGTGTTTATTTTGGAATATTGACTTGTATGACAATCTTTTAATGACTATAAGTGACTTTTAGGGACTTACATTTTAATTTGGGCCAAGAGCAGGTTCCAGATCTTGTGTTGCACTTTTGGAAATGTTATCAGCTATAGTTGATGAATGAATTGTTTAAAATGTCAGGCACTTAAAATACATAAATGTTCCCTCCTTGATAGTGGCAGTGGGTGGATCAGGCTTTTCTTTGATGAAGGCTCCATGGGTACACTTATGCTTTGTAAACTAAAAATTTGGTTTTGCAACATTGTTTAAAGTGTTTGCGAGACCAGAGATTGAAAAGCCTTATTTTATCTTAGCACGTAGGTGCTTCTTGCTTCATATACAGGTCAGGTTCATTGAAAGGACATTGGATTTTTTTTATGCTAGTAAATAGTATAACTAATGTATTCAAGGTAAAATAGCAATACATGCTCTTACTTTTATATCTAAATACTGGACCCTAGTGGTTTTGCTTGTATTAATACATACATAAAAAATGTATTTTTGACATTTACTAGTCCTAAAATACAGTGTGCTTTATTAATGCTGGTGGGAGTCCAGTGTTATATGACTAATTTAAGAAATACAGCCTAATGTCCGGTGCGAGACGGCCCTTTAATTGTAGCTCTCTACTGGGTTTCCATAACCAGTGTCACTAGTTTACCTGGCATGCCTTACACTGAAAATGTCAATTTATTTTTCACCATTAAGGATTTTTTTAATAGAACTCTGGTCATGTGGATAACCAATTAAAGGACAACAGCAGGAATACAATTTAAAACAAGAGCTGCTTAATTAAGAAAAAATTGCTTGCGTTAGATATTCGCTGTCCCAGACTTTGTACCACTTTTCCCTAAGTGTTAGTTTTCTTTCTTGAAAAAAAAAAAATAAGGGTTTGGTGTGATTTCAGATATTACACATTTGAGGTTTACAAACTTAGAATATGTTATCCCTTATTTTTTATTATCCCTATACATAGATCATATATATCTAAATGAATGAATGAACAATGACACTAATTATTATTACTAGTAGATCTCAAACATTAGTAAATATAAACATAGGTTATATATTTTTCTTAGATATGGAATAGTACAAAGTTTAGATACAATCTCGTTTAGATGAAAGAAAAATACATATTGGCCATTCCGGCAGGGAATGAGTTACTGATGGGTACCACTAAAAAGATGAGTATATGTCCCCCTCCTTCCTTCACTACCCCTGCAGGGAAATGTTTCAAATTGAGCAATCACAGAATCCCCAGGCAATGCTTTTTATCTTGGCCTCTCTCACCTTTACCTACCTAAAGTGTGTTCCAGGAGCTGCAGGAGGTGCAGTTACCGCTAATGGAAGAGTCTGGAACAGAGGGTTTTTTCACATCATCTCAGAACACCAAGACTGGAGTTCGCTGATAGCTACAGACATCGGAAGCCACAACCTCACAATGTCTAGTTCTGCACATGGAGCATATCGACTCAATCAAATTGAGCTTCTCTTACCGATAGACATTTTTCGTATACGTTTGTCGCTAAACTGAACTGAGACTTTAATCTTTATAATCTTACAAAGTAATACTAATCACTAAAGGTATACTATACTGTGTATTTAAAAAAAAATATAGATAGTCTGCAGTGAATAGTACAGTAAATGCAAACCAAAGCTATAAAAAAGCATTTTATCCCATTAAACCAGTAAGGTGGCATCATAAATAAGTCATGACCATGAGCAAGTTGGATAGCTTACAGTGGAGAGTGTGTAACATGCAGTTTCTATGTGTACAAGTAGATTTAAATGATCTACAGAACAGTTTATATTGAATCATTTTTCTCACATTGTAAATGAAAATGCATATCAATGGTCACCACGAACCATTCTCCAATAATAATGGAAAAATCTAATGATTGCATTTTTATAAGTCATGGAAAGTGTAGCCGGAATTGATCACAATAGTGGGGGCTCAGTAAGCTCAGATTTCTGCTCATTCTCAATATAATGAGGTTGTGGTGCTCTGTAGAGAACCTAGGTCCCTTTAGTGCTGATCGAAGATTTCCTTCATAGAAAATCTCACAGTCAACATTCTGATCCACGTTCCTTAGTGATCAGTGATAGTTTGCTTAGAATATTGTAATAGAGATTTTCTTTGGCAAAAATCTCCAGTTGGTGCCAAAGAAAAATGAGTACTCCTAAACCCTATCCCTTCTCTGTGGAATTTAGGCCTCAACGAGAGTAACCGTAAATGGGAACTAAAGAAGAAAAAAATATCACTGTTGATTGCCAGTGATAAGGAACTTTTTCCCCCATTTAAGTGGGGTGTTCATGTTTGACATAAAAGGTTCCAACACCCGTGAATTATGTGGAAGCCAGTGGAGATTCAATAAAACATGTAGTTTATTTCCAAAGTTAAAACATGGAATGAAAATTAAGCCATACTTTGTCAGAGAGTGGGATGTCGTGGTGGGGATTACGTCGGACCTAGTTGTTTTGAGGTTAACAAATTGGAGAAAAAGGGGTTTTTTTGTGTTTTTTATTTTAAATAAAGGATTTTTCTATGTGTTTTGTGTTTATTTCTTTTTCCTTACAGGTTTAGTAATGGGGGAGTCTTATAGATCCCTCCCCATCACAAATTTAGGGCTTAGTGGCAGCTGTGAGCTGTCATTAATCCCTTGTGTTACCCCGATCGCCACCGCACCAGGGCAATCGGCATGAGCTGGATAAAGCACTGGGATTGTCCCATATAATGCATGCAAGAATCCTGGGTGACTTTGAGCTAATATTTTTAGCCCCAATATCCATGTTCCTCCCAAGCCTGATAATACCAGCACCCAGCTGTTGGCTTTTTCTTGGCTGGGTATCAAAATTGGGGGAAACCGCATGCTTTTTAAAAAAAAAAAATGATTTATTTAAATATGTTAAAAAATCCACATGGGGTCCCTCTTCAAGATAACGCACACGGCAGGGAGCTGCAGCCTTTAGCCATCTGATTTATCTGTGCTAGGTATCAATATACGGGGTACCCTGCAACTTCTCTTTATTTATTTATTTTTACACTCCATTAGGGGACTTAGTCAGTCTCTGTGAGGGCAGCCAATCAGAGTCGCTGGCATGCTAGCAGTCTGACTGTAGCCAAATACAGATGCTGGCAGAGACGGTGGGCGAAGGAAGCAGTGCATATGTATGAGATCTAATGAGTGGACCCAAAAGTAGTGTGACAGTCGCGGGGACTATCAGTAAGTCATTTTTTTTTTCAAGTCACCTCCCAATCACAGTAATGCCAGTAGCAAAGATGGCTACGACATTACTGTGATTGGAAGGCAATCCCAGCATGTTTAGTGGCTGAAAATCAGGCGCCAAACATGCTAGGGAGGCATCTTGAATCTCACGAGGTGAATACCAAAATACTCTAAGCATAACGGATATCGCAAATACCTTAATATTCATGTGAGTAACAAATAATGCCGAATATATTCACTCATCACTAGTGATTACACCAGAGCTGCCATCAATGGATCTTGATGATTTGTACAAGTGCATTCAGTGGCAGATCCTTACTCAAACGACCATTAATAACCTCAGTGAGAGCAGTCGAGGCTGGAAGCGCCGGGGATTTCTGCACGTGGTTCATACCCCATACTATTAAAACAAAATATATTGAAAATGCTGTTTCCATGTTTTCAGCCTTGGCAGATTAGTAACGTCTCCATCCTGTGATTTTCATAACTCCACAAGTTTTTAATCTTTGTGTTGCAATTTCAATGTTGTGGAGTGTAGTAAAGTACAGTATAGAGCTCTGTATATAGTGCATAGTGTGGACTCTGCACCATACATTATATACATAGGCACAGCTTCCCACTGTATAATATATACACACTATGTAGTATATTGTAGTATATTACAAGAAGTTGTGTTTTCAGTATTTAAAGACTGGGTTTTATTACAGTATACAGTGGGGAGTTTCTTGACAGAAAAAAAACAGAAATTTAGAAATTTTTGCACATTTTTTTGAACAAGAAAAATTGAAATATCACATGGTCATAAGTATTCAGACCCTTTGCTCAGTATTGAGCACCCTTTTGAGCTAATACAGCCATAAGTCTTCTTGGGAATGATGCAACAAGTTTTACACTTAGATTTGGGGATCCTCTGCCATTCTTCCTTGCAGATCCTCTCCAGTTTCGTCAGGTTGGATGGTGAATGTTGGTGGACAGCTATTTTCAGCTCTCTCCAGAGATGCTCAATTGGGTTTAGGTCAGGGCTCTGGCTCGGCCAGTCAAAAATGTTCACAGAGTTGTTCTGAAGCCACTCCTTTGTTATTTTAACTGTGGGCTTAAGGTCATTGTCTTGTTGGAAGGTGAACCTTCGGCCAAGTCTGTGGTCTAAAGCACTCTGGAAGAGGTTTTCTTCCAGGATATCTCTGTACTTGGCTGAATTCTTTTTTTCTTCAATTGCAACCAGTCGTCCTGTCCCTGCAGCTAAAAAATACTCCCATAGCATGATGCTGCCACCACCATGTTTCACTGTTGGGATTGTATTAGACAGGTGATGAGCAGTGCCTGGTTTTCTCTACACATACCGCTTAGAGTTATCACCAAAAAGTTCTTATTTATCATAGTCTGGGAGTCCTTCATGTGTGTTTTTGCAAACTCTATGCGGGCCTTCATATGTCTTGCACTGAGGAGAGTCTTCTGTCGGGCCACTCTGCCATGAAGGCCAGACTGGTGGAGGGCTGCATTGATAGCTGACTTTGTGCAACTTTCTCCCATCTCCCTACTGCATCTCTTTAGCTCAGCTACAGTGATTTTGGCTTCTTCTTTACCTCTCTCACTGAGGCTCTTCTCCGACGATTGTTCAGTTTGGCGGGACAGCCAGGTCTAGGAAGAGCTCTGGTGGTTCCAAACTTCTTCCATTTAAGGATTATGGATGCCACTGTGCTCTTAGGAACCTTGAGTACTGCAGAAATTCTTTTGTAACCTTGTCCAGATCTCTGCCTTGCCACAATTCTGTCTCTGAGCTCCTTGGGCAGTTCCTTTGACCTCATGATTCTCATTTGGTCTGACATGCACTGTGAGCTGTGAGGTCTTATACAGACAAGTGTATGCCTTTCCAAATAAAGTCCTATAAGTTTAATTAAACACAGCTGAACTTCAATGAAGGAGTAGAACCATCTCAAGGAGGATCACAAGGAAATGGACAGCATGTGACTTAAATATGAGTGTCTAAGCAAACGGTCTGAATACTTATGACCATGTGAAATTTTAGTTTTTCTTGTTTAAAAAATTTGAAAAATTCTACATTTCTGATTTTTTTTGTCAAGATGGGGTGCAGAGTGTACATTAATGAGAAAAAAAACTTTTTTGAATTTACCAAATAGCTGCAATGAAACAAAGTGAAAAATGTAAAGGGGTCTGAATACGTTCTGTACCCACCGTATACACTGCACAGTACCAGTTCTCCTGTCCTGTATATGATGCGCCCATGGGGTCTGGGGGGGTTACTCGTCACCGGGCCGGTGTAGGTGGTATTGTCACAGCGGCCAGGCCCGGTTCCATGACCCCGGCTGTGTCAATAAATATGGAGGGGTTATTTAAAGGGGGGGTAGAGTTTGCATTCGTGACGCCACCTGTGGTTTGTGGATAAAATAGGAGCCGCCACTGTGCGAGGCATCTTCTGGGGCACATGGTAGCGCAGCTCGGTTGGTGCAGCTCTCCAAAGGCAGAGCGCAGGCCCCAGGGATGTTGGGAGTCGTAGTTTCCTGCTGCCATACAACTAAGGCGAGGCTCAGGCATGGGCAGGATTGGACGACATAGGGGTTGCAGTCAAAGTTCTTTACTCACTGAAGTATCACCGCCTCTGTAGTGCAGAGTTCCACTGTCATGGGCTCCAGCCGATCCCGGATAATTCGGAGGCCAAGGCCGGTGCTTCTCCCTGTGTGTCCTTCCTTTTGGTAATCCCTCAACTCCAGTGCCTGGCTAGTGGAACGGGTCACGGGTGCCTGTCACACTCCCTGTGAGCCCTGCAATCACCCTTTCTATCTGGGAACCCGGGTCGAGCGCTCCAGCTCCAGACCACTGGTCCCTGGCTTTTCTGAGTGCTCTTCCAATCCATGTCCATTGAGTACTCCCTCCTGTCTCCTCTCCTATTTGTGTCTAATGCCAGACTCCCCTGAAGATGCCCCGTCACAAGGGTAGGCTGGATTAGTAGGCAGGAGGTCCCATACCTTGTGTGATGGACACCCCCAGCATCCTACCTTAACCCAGTCCCAGTGATGGGGCAGCTGACTGAGTGTTGTGTGGATTGTGGTGGTCAACGGCGATGACCTCCTTCGTACCCGACATGAAGACTACACCTCAGCCGAGGTGCAGTACGCTGTGGCGACTGAAGCCTCAGGTGCGCCACATATATGTGGTATAATTCTCAGTATTTGTATTATTTTGCATATATACACTGCACAGCACCACGTTTCCTGTCAAGTATACTGGGTGTAATCCTCAGCATCTATATTATGTCCTGTACCTGGGTGTTTTTATATATATATATATATATACGTATATATATATATATATATATATATATTATACAGTTAGGTCCAGAAATATTTGGACAGTGACACAATTTTCGCGAGTTGGGCTCTGCATGCCACCACATTGGATTTGAAATGAAACCTCTACAACAGAATTCAAGTGCAGATTGTAACATTTAATTTGAAGGTTTGAACAAAAATATCTGATAGAAATTGTAGGAATTGTACACATTTCTTTACAAACACTCCACATTTTAGGAGGTCAAAAGTAATTGGACAAATAAACCAAACCCAAACAAAATATTTTTATTTTCAATATTTTGTTGCAAATCCTTTGGAGGCAATCACTGCCTTAAGTCTGGAACCCATGGACATCACCAAACACTGGGTTTCCTCCTTCATAATGCTTTGCCAGGCCTTTACAGCTGCAGCCTTCAGGTCTTGCTTGTTTGTGGGTCTTTCCGTCTTAAGTCTGGATTTGAGCAAGTGAAATGCATGCTCAATTGGATTAAGATCTGGTGATTGACTTGGCCATTGCAGAATGTTCCACTTTTTTGCACTTATGAACTCCTGGGTAGCTTTGGCTGTATGCTTGGGGTCATTGTCCATCTGTACTATGAAGCGCCGTCCGATCAACTTTGCGGCATTTGGCTGAATCTGGGCTGAAAGTATATCCCGGTACACTTCAGAATTCATCCGGCTACTCTTGTCTGCTGTTATGTCATCAATAAACACAAGTGACCCAGTGCCATTGAAAGCCATGCATGCCCATGCCATCACGTTGCCTCCACCATGTTTTACAGAGGATGTGGTGTGCCTTGGATCATGTGCCGTTCCCTTTCTTCTCCAAACTTTTTTCTTCCCATCATTCTGGTAGAGGTTGATCTTTGTCTCATCTGTCCATAGAATACTTTTCCAGAACTGAGCTGGCTTCATGAGGTGTTTTTCAGCAAATTTAACTCTGGCCTGTCTATTTTTGGAATTGATGAATGGTTTGCATCTAGATGTGAACCCTTTGTATTTACTTTCATGGAGTCTTCTCTTTACTGTTGACTTAGAGACAGATACACCTACTTCACTGAGAGTGTTCTGGACTTCAGTTGATGTTGTGAACGGGTTCTTCTTCACCAAAGAAAGTATGCGGCGATCATCCACCACTGTTGTCATCCGTGGACGCCCAGGCCTTTTTGAGTTCCCAAGCTCACCAGTCAATTTCTTTTTTTTCAGAATGTACCCGACTGTTGATTTTGCTACTCCAAGCATGTCTGCTATCTCTCTGATGGATTTTTTCTTTTTTTTCAGCCTCAGGATGTTCTGCTTCGCCTCAATTGAGAGTTCCTTAGACCGCATGTTGTCTGGTCACAGCAACAGCTTCCAAATGCAAACCACACACCTGTAATCAACCCCAAACCTTTTAACTACTTCATTGATTACAGGTTAACGAGGGAGACGCCTTCAGAGTTAATTGCAGCCCTTAGAGTCCCTTGTCCAATTACTTTTGGTCCCTTGAAAAAGAGGAGGCTATGCATTACAGAGCTATGATTCCTAAACCCTTTCTCCGATTTGGATGTGAAAACTCTCATATTGCAGCTGGGAGTGTGCACTTTCAGCCCATATTATATATATAATTGTATTTCTGAACATGTTTTTGTAAACAGCTAAAATAACAAAACTTGTGTCACTGTCCAAATATTTCTGGACCTAACGGTATATATATATATCACACACACACACACACACACAAACACACACTACACATTGAAGCTTCTCCTATCCTTTATGCTGTGTGTATTTCTCAGTGTGTGTTATCGTAGGTTGGCAACACTGCCCCTACAAATCTCATATTAATTACCTATTGTATGCATAATGTAGTACAATGTCAAGACAGAGAAATTGCAGTAACTATATATTTGACTGAAGGACCCAAAGGTGAAAACTGCTGTGGTGCATATGTTTGTAATAGAGGGCAAAAATGCACAACAAGTAATAGTTTTTTTTTGTTTTTTAAAAAAATAAAGTAATAGTAAAATTGCATCCTGTTCACTTGATACTACTTGGTGCTCTAGATAGCTGCCTACTCCACCTACACTTGGTGCTGGCCTGGATAGCACTCCCACATTTCTGCTGATTTAGAGTCATGTCCCCTTTATTATTTACTAAATTAAGATCTGTGTACTGTAGCTCTGTAGCTCAATCTCATTAAGGTGGAATATCATCCAAAGACGCTACTAAAATTACGAAGCTGTGCTTGATGAACACCAATGTGTTATATCCCCTTCAATCAGCTAATCGATAGAAAAGTTAGCCGCCCATCAATAATATATTGATGGTCTATCCGTAGAAGAGGCCATCAAGATCAAAGTCCCATTAAAATAACAATCACATTTCCAGGGCATTTCCAAATTTTCCCACAAATCCCTCTCTGACTAAGTAGGTTGGGCACTTTATTCCAACAAATGTGTTGAGGACATGATTTTTGGCCCTTACTAATATGCATATACAAACACTATTCGTCAGTTCACATGTTGAAACTGTATGGTACTTCGTTAACACTTTTTGATAAAAAATTTGCAATAGACATCAAACACATCAAGGAGTACCTAAATATGGAAGGTTCCTATCACTAATGTCCTACCTCTCTATGTGCCAACCCAGGCGCTTGAGCTGGGGAAATGAAAGAATCCCAGGTGTGGTTTGGGATTAAAACCTTATTTGGTGAAAGATTGGCGAATTAGGGTGTTGAGCTGTGTAGGGGCCACACAACCTCATATAAACTAAAAAAAAAAAAAAAAAAAAATTGTGCCCACACATGTGATCTATATGTATTACAGCTTCTCATCCTGCACTTGTTAGTTGAGCCTTTCTCATAGACTGTACAGCTCTCCTGTCTAGTCGGAGTTGAGCGAGTATTGAAATATTCATGTTCACGATACTCGTAATGAGTACTGTTAATACTCGCGTATTCGTTCCGAATAGTGAGTACAATGCAAGTCTATGGGATACGCGAGTAATTTTCTGCTGGATACTTGCTCAACTCTAGACGGAAGTATTGTACAATCTGTGAGGAAGGCTGTGCTAACAAGTGCAGGAGGAGAAGCTGTAATACCTATATACTGTATTTGTAAGTGCCACAAACATCTATTAAATTTAAGATAAAGTGCCCAACTCCTTCAGGAGAAACATTTTCTTATGACCATGATGCAAACAGAATAATAAATAATATGACTACCCATTACTTTATTGGGTGAAAGCTACATTTGTTTTCAAAAGCTGTGGTTGCATATTTTTAGAGAGGTATAAAGGCCAATTTTAATACTTTCAGCATTTTTTCTTGCAATAAAATGAAATCACATACTGTATGATGACCAGCAGCAGAAAGCTGTAGAAAAGTCAAGCTAATGTGTTGGAATTTTTCAGTCTGTGTTGGGTACAGTCATTGGCAATATTTAGAAAGTCATTCATGACAAATGATAGATGTTCACCATGGGGCATGCTCAGCCCAGTTCACTGTGCAAGCCCAGCCCAGGTCACAGAACTAGGCAAAGATTGATCTACCCATGGTGACTGATTTATCGTTTCACAATATGGCATTGTCATAGGTAAGGATAACCTTCACAGACCAACCATGAACGATAAGACCCTGGTGTACGACCAATTTCAGTTTTAGTTACTGGGTCATTCAAAGTATACTACAAATTACAAATGAGCAAATTGAGTCTAGGCAAATTGAAATTGTGTGCAATAGTTAGTCATTCATTGAACCCGGTGACATGGAACAATTTGCGATTCACATGAATCGCTTAAAATAGTCTCCAACATTTTACACATTGCAGAAGATTGTGTCAGCCAGAGAAGGCTTCCATGACTTCATATGAAAGCTCACATCAGGGGGCTTCCTCATAATGGTTTCCAATTATCATATACCATGGTATAGCACAGCCATTTAAAAAGGACTAGCAAAGTCAATATAAAAGCAATGGTAGGGATTATAGCAGATATTTGAAGGTAAGTCTGAATATTGAGGGGACGTAAGAGTTCACAGCTTAGCAACAGAAATAGGGCTCACTCACATGACTGTATAACACGGCTGAGTGCTACTCAATGTTTTTTCTAATAGCACTCGGCCCAATGTTATATTATGGGGCAGTGCAAACTTGTGCTTTTTTCCCTCATGCTGATTTGGCATGAAAAAATGCAGTATGCTACGATTGGCAGCGGTTTTTGGCCAGTGCACAAGTCTGTGGGTGCATGGAAATCATCGGACTGCACTTGGATGTCATCAGAGTGCAGTCTGATTTATGCTAAAGCAATGGAGAAAATGGAAAAAATACATTCTCCATCTTCTCCTCACCTGTGCTCTGATTCTCACATCCAAGAGAAAGTGAACACTGTAAACTGTCGCTTGGCTCAAACTCTGATCAGTGTCATTAACATAATTGAGCAGATTCTCTCGCATTAGAGAATATTTGCCCATGTGAGTGAGCCCATAGAGAGAAAGCTGTAAAACACTAAAAATACATTACAGGTACCGTATTTTCTGGTGTATAAGACAACTGGGTGTATAAGATGACCCCCAACTTTTCCATTTAAAATATAGCGTTTGCGATATATCATATATACTGTACTTGAGTATAAGCTGACCTGAGTAATGTGCCCATTGTTTAGTAATGTCCCCTGCAGTAATGTCTCCATTGTTTAGTAATGTCCCCTGTAGTAATGTCCCCATTGTTCCATTGTTTAGTAATGTCCCCTGCAGTACTGAGCCCATTGTTTAGTTATGTCCTTCTACTGGTCCCCTTCTTGTCCCCTATTATGCTGTTGTTTACACACAGTAAAAGATGTTGTCACCTCTCCTCCGTTCCCGCGGTGCCTCCAGCTGTTTTTTGCAGTCCGCAGGCACACACACCCCTCCGTGAGAGAGCCACTGCACTGTGTGGCCGCTGCAGGAGGTCATGATGGCTTACTGCAGTTGAAGTGCTGACCACAGCGGTGGCCCTGTATATTGGACGCGATCATGGAGGAGTGCTTCTTGTAGACCGCAGGCACATAGACCCCTCTATTATCGTGCCCGGTGTACGGGGCTGCCGCTGCTGTCAGCACTTTAATGCAGTTGAATGCTTTGTGGATGCTGTAAAGCATTCAACTGCAGTAAAGTGCCATCACTGATCTAGACCACATGCAGTTAATGTAGATGTAAAGTCATAAAAAAATAGGAAATTAAAATACAGTGAAGAAATACCTTATGGCTCTCAATACTGAATTTATTCCAATTGCCTAAAAATTAATTTTTATAAAATCAAATTTCCTGTGTTTTACTCCTAATAAAGTGCTCCAAACAAATGTGGACACTGCCTTATGTCATTCAGTTCCTATATGTACTTTGGGCATCCAAGCAGCACTTCAAGTGACCTACCACTAATTACTAAAAGTTGAGGTGATCAATAAAATCTCCAACCAAAAACCAAATTAAGTTTTATCTTCGATAAAGTAGTAAAATGAGAAAGAAAAGTTAAGAAGACTGTGACCGGCGACTATTCAACTAAGCAACAGCATGTAGTAACCTTGATCCTAGCGACGTAGCAGCAGAATATTGATTATCCTCAAGGCGACTGTCTGGAGATATCTCAATGCATAATTTCAGCCTTGCCAAGGTTTTTCAGATTATTTAGTTATTATTTTATAATGACCAATTTAATGAGCAGTTTGAACACAGAAGGCGGTCGTGGGTTATAAAACGTATGATCAAAAACTTATGTAAATTCTCACATCTGATCATAATACACACGAAAACCATTAAACAAATGTTCTTAAAACTGTGGAAACAGTGTAGTTTCCATACGGAATGCTTGTAGAAGTTTTGCAAATATAATTAACATAATATCTGAGAACTTTCTTATTTTTAACATATAAGGCATTCTTTAGATCTGTAGTTTACCCACTTACAGTATATTACAATGTCAAAGTTACTATAGACATCATAAACACTAAAAAAAACATTTGTCTAGTTGGTATTTCCCCAATGTTCCCATTTTCAGGGTGTTGTCCTACTGGGACCACCAATGATGAGCTTTACTCTATGTTCACCACAGGTAAAATGAAGAATTACAGTTTTCTTTGAAATCAATGGGCTATCCTTGCAATGCATGGATATCCCAAGTTATATATACAGATTGTGTCGCTCTATGGCCTCTCTACTCTGGATAACAGACTCCATTCTATGCTTTACCCCTTAAGGCCTGGGCAATTATTCATTTTTTTGCTTTTATTTTTTTTCCTCAAGTTCTTCTAAGAGGCTTATTTTTTCAGTTTCCATAGCCATATGAGGACTTTTTTGTGGCATGAGTTGTTGTTTTGAAGGATATCATTTATTTTACCAAGCAATGTAGTGAAAAATAAGGGGAAAAAATTTAAGTGGGCTGAAAAGGTGAAAAAAAATTAATTCTGATAGTTTCAGGTGGGGGGTGTTGTATTTATGTGGCTTTCATTTCTCAGTAAAAAATAACCTTGAAACATGATTCTCCTAATTGAATGATTAGGGGAATACCAACCTTTTATTTGGTGAGAACAATTTGGAAATTTGTAAAAATAAATAAATAAATTGGTTTCTGTCGTTAATTTCCGACAACTGTAACATTCTTCACTTTCTATCAATGGAGCTATACAAGGGTTTAATTTTGGAAGCTATTAAACAGAGAACATGACTATTTAATGTAGCCTTGGAGAGGGCTCATCTACTGAGCCTGCTCACACCCCCAACCGGCCTTTTGAAGGACAAATCTATCTTGGGACGTTAAGGAGGTTTTTTAAACTACACTACTAATGACACATCTTGTCTTCAAGACTTGACCTTCAATCCTAAATATCATATTATATGATGTCACATTTCAGGAAATCCTTAACGTAACCGACAATGTGACTGTGCATGTAGTGAAAATCTTTCCAGACAAACTAGAACTCAGTTTGGACATTAGGTACCCCACTTAGAATTGATATCGTAAGTTCTCATGCATTACAACTCAGTTTTCCCAAATCTTAGAACATAAGAGGCCAGTTAGGATCACTACTATAATTCATAAATGTGAAATTACAGAATAATTCTAGAGACAGTGATTTATTTCAGCTTCTATTTCTTTCATCACATCTTTCATTACAACAGTGTTGGACTAGAGTGCCAATGGCCCACCAGTGACATTGATTCTAGAGACCCACTCTTTAGCTACTTTCAAAAATTACCTTACCCCTGTGAACAATTTTTCGGCCAACACCATACATTAGAACTGAAAGATGAATACGTCTTTATACAGTTTTTTCACACAATTTTGTAGCCTTCACAGTGATTGGTAATGGCTGCCACTTCTCGTTTCTACAGATAAGTGGTTTAGCAGAGTTTTTTTATTCCAAAACTCTTTTTAGAAAACCATGATATTTTGTGACGAAAGCACAATGTCAGAACAACTTTCAGCTACATTGCGATTGTTTTGTGGCCACTACATGTGTTATCACCTTTAGGCCATGTGAACACGGTTGAGCATTTGGTGAGTACTTTTCCTCAGTATTTGTAGCCAAAACCAGGAGTGGAACAATCAGAGGAAAAGTATAATAGACACACAGGCACCACTTCTTCATTTTAACCCAAATTTTGGCTTACAAAAACTGAGATAAAATACTGACCAAACACTCTACATGTGACCATAGCCTTAAAAGACCACTCCAACCACACTTACACATTATACACATAAATACAGTTCACATTATTATACTTTAACATTGACCAGTGTCTTAAGGGCGGGGGCACATTGGCCTTGCACTCTCTAAGACAGTGGTGACAGGCCTCTTCAGAACAGACAAGTAAGGACATCTGCTAGAAAGAGACTTAGGGCCGCTTTACATGCTGCAATCTCGCTAGCGAGATTGCTAGCGTGCGTACCCGCCCTTATCGTTTGTGCGACAAGGGCAAATCATTGACCATGGCGCACAAAATCGCGCGAACCCGTCACACCATTTACCTGCCTAGCGACGTCGCTGTGACCGGCGAACCGCTTCCTTTCTAAGGGGGGCGGTTCGTTCGGCGTCACAGCGTCGTCACTAAGCAACCGCCCAATAGAAGTGGAGGGGCGGAGATGAGCGGGACGTAACATCCCGCCCACCTCCTTCCTTCCTCAATGCCGGCGGCCGGAGGTAAGGTGAGGTTCCTCGTTCCTGCAGTGTCACACATAGCGATGTGTGCTGCCGCAGGAACGACAAACTACATCGTCCAAGCAGCAGCAACGATAATTGAGATTAGGGGGGATGTCACCGATGAGCGATTTTGAACGTTTTTGCGACGATTCAAAATCGCTCATAGGTGTCACACACAACGACATCGCTAAAGCGGCCGGATGTGCGTCACAAATTCTGTGACCCCAATGACATCGCTTAAGCGATATCGTAGCGTGTAAAGCCACCTTTAAGCTATATGCGCACACTGCATTTTTTGCTGTGTTTTTGTCACGTCTTTTAGTGTAGTTTTCTTGTCAGCAAGTTCTGACTTTTGACTTGCCAGCAAAGTTTATGAGAATTCAGATCTGCTGTGCGCACGTTGCAGTTTTTTTGTCTGCAGTTTATTTGTCAAAACCATCTGACAAAAAAAGAAGCAGCATGTTCATTCTTCTTGCTTTTTTGTCACGTTTTGTCACCTATTGAAATCAATGAGGGGATGAAAATGCAAGGAAAAATGCACACTACCAAATTTGTGTGTTTTTGATTTTTTTTTTTTTAAAACACAAATAAAACACAAACAAGAATGCCACGGAGACACCATCACGTTTCTCAACACTGGCAGGAAACTATCCAGGTCTTTCACCGGGAAGGAACAACCACGGGAAGGGCAGTCTCCAGTCAAGGAGACCACCTATGCCAAACATAGTATCCATCCACAGACAGCTGTTTCGGGGTATTTGCCCCTCATCAGTGTGGAGTAGGAAACTGGCTAGTGGGAGCAATGCCTAGTAGAAGACTGCATAGGTAAGGATGGTTGACCTCGGGGAGATCAACATCCAACACTGCGGAGACACCATCACGTGTTTCTCAACGCAGTGACACTAGAACAAGGCCCCTGGGAAAATATCCAAAACAAGAATGATGTGGAGATATAATCACATGTTTCTCAACGCTGGCAGGAAACTAGCCAGGTCTTTCACCGGGAAGGAACAACCACGAGAAGGGCAGTCTCCAGTCAAGGAGACCACCTTTGCCAAACATGGTATCCATCCACAGAAATACCCCGAAACAGCTGTCTGTGGATGGATACCATGTTTGGCATAGGTGGTCTCCTTGACTGGAGACTGCCCTTCCCGTGGTTGTTCCTTCCCAGTGAAAGATCTGGCTAGTTTCCTGCCAGCGTTGAGAAACAGGTGATGGTGTCTCTGCGGCATTCTTGTTTTGCATATTTTCCCAGGGGGCCTTGTTCTAGTGTCACTGCGTTGAGAAACACGTGATGGTGTCTCCACGGTGTTGGATGTTGATCTCCCCGAGGTTAACCATCCTTACCTATGTAGTCTTTTACTTGTGTTTTAGTCACAAAAAATTCTGGTCACTCATGTTGTTCCAGGATAAATTCATTCTCACACTCTCTCTCTCTGTCTCCAAGCGCTTCATACTGACCAATCACCTACACGGCGCGGCTGTCACACAGCTCCCACGGCCTCTCATTCTTCTTTCGGGGCAGCTCATTAGGCTCATCTCATATTCACTACTTCCTCCGCCCACCGGCACCTATGATTGGTTGCAGTCAGACACACCCCCATGCTGAGTGACAGCTGTCAGACTGCAACCAATCACAGACGCTGGTGGGCAGGTCTATATCGTACAGTACAATAAATAATTTTAAAAAAATGGCGTGCGGTTCCCCCCAATTTTGATACTCAGCTAAGTTAAAGCCCCACAGGTGGGGGCTGGTATTCTCCGACTGGGAAGGCCTATGATTATTAGCCTCTCCCCAGCCAAAAAATAACAGCCAGCAGCCGCCCAGAATAGCCACATCCATTAGATGCGGCAGTCCTGACACTTTAACCATCTCTTCCTGATTGCCCTGGTGCAGTGTAATCGGGCTAATAAGGAGTTAATGACAGCCCTAAGCTGCCACTAAAGCGGGCTTTACACGCTACAATATCATTAATGAATTATCGTCGGGGTCACGTTGTTTGTTTGTGACGCACATCCGGCGTCATTAACGAGATTGCAGCGTGTAACACATAAGAGCGATCTTAAACGATCGCAAAAGAGGGCAAAATTGTTTGCCGTGGAGAGGTCGTCCTGAAACAAAAAATCGTTTTCAGGATGTTAGCGATGTTGTTCCTCGTCATCGCTATGTGTGACACCGCAGGAGCAAGGAACATCTCCTTACCTGCCTCCACCGGCAATGCGGAGGAAGGAGGTGGGCGGGATGTTTACGCCCCGCTCATCTCCGTCCCTCCGTTTCTATTGGCCGCCTGCCGCGTGACGTCGCTGGGACGCTGCACGACCCGCCCTCTTAGGAAGGAGGCGGTTCGCCGGCCAGAGCGACGTCGCAGGGCAGGTAAGTCCGTGTGACGGGGGTAAGCGAGGTTGTGCGACACGGGCAGCAATATGCCCGTGTTGCACAACCGACAGGGGCAGATACGATCGCTTGCAATCTCGTTAGCGAGATCGCAGCATGTAAAGCCCGCTTAAGTCCTAAATTAGTAATGGCAGGCATCTATGAGACACCCCCTCACTAATCACTAATCTGTAAGGAAAAGTAAAAAAACACAAAACACCCTAAATATCTTTTATTTGAAGTAAAAGACAAAAAAGCACCTTTCCAGGTCCGACACAATCTACAAGAGGTCTCACGATGTTTCCAGCGCTACTACATCTGATGCTTACAGCGAGTGGCATAGAACAAGACTGCCCGCTGTGAGATTCAGGCCGCGACTGAAGTGAGCCGCGCAATCAGCGGTGACGTTACTCAGGTGGGCCCTCCACCTGTGGTTCACTTCAGTCACGGACTCCAGGACACATGGACTCCTGCTGTGACTGGAAATCACCCGATGATCTCACGCACAGCTCATGTCACTTGCTACGTGGAGCTCACAGCTAGCAGTCATGTTCTATGATGCTCGCTGTGACAGGACAGGGATCTAGCAGAGCTGAATCGCCGTGGGACCTTGTGTAGATTACTCCAGACCTGCAGGGGTGTTTGTGGGTTAATAAAGTGGTGAAAAAGGGTGCTTTTTGTATTTTATTCCAAATAAAGGATTTTGGAGGGGGGGATTGTGTTTATGTACTTTCACTTACAGATTAGTGATGGGGACGGGGTCTCATTGATGACTGCAATCACTAATCTAGGAATTAATGGCAGCTGCGGGCTGCCATTAACTCTTTATTACCCTGATTGCCACTGCACCAGGGTAATCGGGAAGAGTCGTATCCAGCGCCAGAATTGACGCACCTTCTGCATGCGCCACTTCTGGAGCAGCTCTGGGTTGCTATTGTTAGGCTGGAAAGGGACAAATAACTATGGCCCTTCCCACCTTAATATTATCAGCCCCTAGATGTTTGCTGTACCTTGGCTGGTTTTAGAAAAAATGGGGGGGACCCCATTGTGACGACATGGACTCTCATGGGTTAAAGTTTCTTAAAATCCAGCCAGACAGCATGATAGATTGTCTATAGATGGGGGAGAAGTCCCTCATTGTTTTTACAAGACTCTTGTTGACTCAATGTAATTGTGTTGGCCACTGAAAGCTAGACGTATTGTTCTCCAGACGTTTCCAGTAACCATTGTATTGTAGTTGTGTATTGCTAATGTGATTACCTTAGTAGCCATTGTTGAGTCTGTGACTTGCCAACTCCATGTAGATATACTGAGTCTTTCTATGCACATCATTTAAATGAACATTATCCATGCAGCTTGAAATTCATCCAATGGGAGAAGCAATCTTGTCCAACCAATCGATGAGGACGCAGTGTATCCTAAGGGAAGGTTATGGCTATAAAAGGGACTTCTTTAAGCCACCAGGGTGGATGAAGGTTGATGGATGCTGATGGATCCAGTCTAAGCTCTTTGGAGCTGACTAGAGGATCAGGATATCTTATGGCTTCAATCTAGGGACTCCGGATCCGGTTGGAGACCATATCCACAGCCTAGGGATTTCGACT
Organism: Anomaloglossus baeobatrachus; assembly: GCF_048569485.1. Classification (NCBI taxonomy): domain Eukaryota; kingdom Metazoa; phylum Chordata; class Amphibia; order Anura; family Aromobatidae; genus Anomaloglossus; species Anomaloglossus baeobatrachus. The sequence continues at coordinate 670,802,924 of NC_134353.1, forward strand.
CCGGCTGCCAGGATTGTAACATCATACCAGGACTACCTAAGGAGGACACTCAGGTTGGGACAGTTCAGTCACCTGTTACAGACTTTGCAGACCTCACACAGCTTCCTAAATCTGGCGTTATTCCTTTCTCAGTGGGTGCCCGCCAAAAGCGGGGTGCTGCTGGACTGGAGTAAGCGGCCCTGGAAGCTCTGAGGCATGGACATTCTAAATCCCTGGTGAGCCAGCGGAAGGGTGAGACTCTGTTGCCTGTTACATTTGTGTGTTTTGCTGGTTATGTGTTATGTGCCGTTAATTGTTTGGGGATCCAATAAAGTCTAATTATTGTGGTTCCCTCACCCTGTGTTGTCTGAGTAGTGTTACGCCCACGGTTAATGAGGCCGGCGTTCAGTTGGGATGAGCCCTGAGCCACGCTGTCTTTCTAAAGGCGGCGGGTTTTAGTGGACGAGAGCACCCACTGAGCCCCGTGTCTCCACACCCATGTCATTTTTTTTTTTTTTTTAATAAATCTCATAATTTAAAAAAAGCAGATACCCTCTGTTTTTCATAACCTGCCAAGGTACAGCAGACAGCTGAGGGTTGCAGCCTGCAGCTACTGCTGCTGCTGTTCCTGTGCTGGATATGAAAAATGAGGGGGACACCACATCATTTTTTTACCCTCAAAAAATTATAAAACTGCTGGCCAAGCTAGCTATCTCTCTATCAATCTATTCTGTTATTTCTTTCTATCTATTCTTTCTTATTATCTATTCAATGTTTTTCTTATTATTTATTCTATATGTTCTATCTATTTATTTATCTTTTCCATCTATTTTTTCTATCATCTATTCTAGCTATCTATCAATTATCCTATCCTATTATATTTTGTTTCTCCTTTAAAAAATACTAACAAAATTACGGCAAAAAATCCACCATGATTACAAGCGGGTCTTTTTACATTTCCAGGTTCTCTGTGCCAAGTTGCAGTTTTGGTTGCAGTTTGGATGCAGTTAAAACTGCAACGTGCAAATGTAAAGTGCCAGGGAGGGGCAGTCGTGGGCGAGGGTTGTAGACCCCAACCCAGCCCGGCACAGTACAGACACAGGGGGCAGAATGGAGTTGGTGGTAAGTGGTGTGGAGGTGGTATCTGCTGACTGCTGCGCTTCTCAATCGTCAGCCAGCTCCTCTGGCTCCCGTTCACTTCCATGGGCCTTGTACCCTGTGCACTCAGTAAGTAGACGAATACCAGGTAACACTTGAACGATTTTACTGAACAGATGCTTTATATTTAACTTTCCATTTTCTTAGGACAGAGACGTCATCATTATCATCCTTCATATACATTTGCTTCTGTAACCAGCTAGGCTCTACAGAGACGGCCGTAATGGGGCGACTTATCCTCCCACCTCTGACCCACTCCCCCAGCATGGTGTTGGATTGTTCAGCTCGGCTCACAGACGGATGGACTCACTTGTCCTCCCGCCGCAACTACTTTCCTATAGGTACCTGCAGATGTCAGCCTAACATAGGGGTGCCACAACTACTTTTATGTCTCCATGACACACTGAACTTGCACTCCACTGCAGATGAGCCCACTTGAAATATCTTTGCTGCTTCCTTCTTTTCCTTTCTGTCCTGTCTATGTTTTGCTTCAACCACCTTCACCCTGTTCACTCCATTCCGCTCTTCTGACCCTTCTGGTCCTTTCTTTCTTGTTCTACACACTACAACAGCATCTGCCTATCTGAATAAAACAGGAAGCTGCCTTTCTCTATATCTCTTCCTGTGCTGATGAGCCAACCTCTCACTTAACCCAAGCTGCGCTGTCACTCCCTACCCATCCCTTCTCACTAAGGGACCTGGGACCCATGACACCTGGTGGCATCCAGCTGTATTACAGGAGAATGCATTACATAAACACAAGAATACCAAACAATAGTCACAAACATTTACATTGCAGTTTCCCTAGTCACCACTTTGGTCTGGGGGCGGTAGGGCACTAGACACTCTATTAGATGCTTATAGCCTTAAGGGGGCTTTACACGGTACGACCGATTGTGCAATTTCACAATCGATCGTACCCACCCCCGTCCTTTTTGCGTCACGGGCAAATCGCTGCCCGTGTCGCACAAAGTCAGTAACCCCCGTCACACATACTTACCTCTCGTGCGACCACGCTGTGGGCAGCGAACGTCCACTTCCTGGAGTGGGAGGGATATTCGGCGTCACAGCGACGTCACACGGCCGCCGGCCAATGGAAGCGGAGGGGCGGAGATGAGCGGAACGTAAACATCCCGCCCACCTCCTTCCTTCACATAGCCGGCTGCGGCCGCGTGACACAGGTGAGCTGCTGTTCATCGTTCCCGGGGTGTCACACGGAGCGGCGTGTGCTACCCCAGAAACGATGAACAACTAAATTAAATGATATTATGGAACCTAGCGAGCAGTACACGACTCACGATTTGTGAGCGATACTGCGTCGCTAGGAGGTGTCACACAGGCTGGCATCGCCAGCGATGCCGGATGTGCGTCACAAAAACCGTGACCCCAACGATCTATCGCACGATAGATTGTCTGGTGTAAAGCAGCCTTTAAGGGTACTTCTCACATAGCGAGATTGCTGCTGAGTCACAGGTTTTATGACGTACCAGTGACCTCATCAGCGATCTCGCTATGTGTGAAACTAAGCAGTGACCTGGCCCCTGCTGTGAAATCACTGATCGTTACACACTGTTCTGGTTCATTTTTGGTCATCGGGCTCCCGCAGGGCAGGACGCATTGCTGTGTTTGACGCTGTGTGACAGGGTCCCAATGACCGCCGAGATCGTTATACAGGTTGCTGCTGCGACCTCTATCGTTACTGCGCGTCGTTGGTAAGGTCTGACTGTGTGACATCTCAACAGCGACTTCCCAGAACTTACCAGCGATCCTGACCAGGTCATATCGTGGTCGGAATCGCTGGTATGTCGTTTAGTGTGACGGTACCCTAAGGAGGGTGAGTCTAGTGTTTGACGAACTGGAGGTCTTCGTGTAGGAATACAGGATCAGCCAGGCTGGGAAACATCAGTAAGGAGTAGCAGCTAGAAGAGCACCCTTTATACAGACCACAGAAAGTAGTCTGGGTACTGTGGTCACAGCGAAACACATTGACCTATGTGACCCTGTACAAGGAAAATGGGGGCCCTCAGTATAACCTGTCTGACCAGTGCAATATCTGCAATCCGAAGTTTTCTTCTACAGAAATCCACATTTTACTTAATATGTAAATGAATTGTTAAGATCTATGGTTCGTTCATAGCTCTCCATCAGAATCTACCTCCAGAGCTTAAAGGGATGACGTTTTCTATGTCATCTACACTTGCCGACATTGATGTCCCGCACAGGCGCACTACAATACTTTCATCTGCCCTACTCAGGGCAGATCAAATTGTGCCTGCGCCAGACTCAATGTCAGCTTGTGTGTATGACGCAGAACACTAATTTCAGAAGGAGGACAAAGATGGCCGAAAGAGGAGGTGCGGACCCAGAGAAAGGAGACGGCTATCCGACCAGTGTGTTCTGCACCAACCGTTAGGTGAGTATTATAAACATCCAGTGACAGGTTCCCTTTAATTCAAATGGAGGAGCGCATACCTGTAGAGTTCTGTAGGTGATCTCATGCAACGACACAGAAAATGATGAGGCAGTGGTGACAAATAAGTTTATTAACTATATACAAATTAAGGATTATGAAAGCTAATGATATGACACAAGTAACAGTGGTAAGATCAAAGTACTTCACATAAGGTAAATTAGCAACACAGATATCAGGTTTACAATCACAGTACTATTTAAATGTTATTACTCCTATCACTAACGGTCATCTTTGGGGTTATCATACTCTAAATCACTCTAGCAGAGAGATGTCAGTGTCAATATTAATTACCATACTCTACTAAACTTATCAATACTATACAGTGTACAGGCACTAATGGAGTTAAGGACGTTACTTGCTAGGTTGCAAGTCCAAATTGTGGGGATTTCTCTCATACTATGCAGGCTGGTCGCTGCCGCACTCTGAAGTGCAGCATCAGTCCCTACCGTGTCTCTGCATAGGAAATAATGGTCCAGCTCTGGTAACTGACCAGCATAGTCTACTGCTTGAATACGATGTCGGGGTTCTCAGGTTCTTCAGGTGGTATCACTTTCGGGTCTTCTACTGCCGTGGATTACGAATGTGCTGCAGGTCCCAGATCTTCCTCTCACCTAGGGTCACTGATCTTCCATTCTGCTTAGGTCATGGATCGTCCTCTTAGCTCAGGTCTTCTAGGGGATTTGGACATTCTCAGACCCATCTGTGGTGATGGGTCTATCAGCCCACTTCATTGACACCCGTCCTCCCTCATGGGGGTTCTGGCACTAACTTCTCCTCCCTCATGGGGGTTCTGGCACTAACTTCTCCTCTTCCTGCCCTGACCCTGCCTTTTTTATTTAGTACAGTAACTGCATCACAGGTGTCACCTGACCTGGCGTTCCTTCTTATTCCATCCCTAGAGGAAAAACACAGTCTATTATTTAATTCCTGTTTCTAATATTCGTAGCAAGTTTTTGGCCAGCAGATGGCTACATTTACTTGCTGACATTTCTGCATGCACTTACATAACCCATGTGAGACATGTAATGACTGACAGTCTGCTCCTCTGATCTACATATCTCACTAGTAACTACCCCTTCTCATTTATAATAAGCTCTGGAGGCAAATTCTCAGAGAGATCTTTGTCTGGACCATAGATCTTAATAGCACATTGAAACATTAAGAAAAACGTGGCTTTATCGGTAATAAAACATCATATCGCAAATATCAAGGTATCATTTTATTCTAAATTCTATGACCAGCATGCCCACATTGATGGATTAGGGTAATCCTGTTGATAGATTCCTTTTAAGATCCACAGACCACGTCAAACTTGAATATGAAATGAAGCAAACAGGCTGTAAAAAAAGTGGTGCAACATTGTTAATGAAACCCAGTTGAAAAAATGTTTTTTTTATTTATTCCCAAAAACATGCATTTAAGAAAAACAAAAGTCCCTAAAATGAAGACAAGAAATACTTTTTAGTACTCATTTCTGTACCTGAGAATAATTCTGCTACACTGCAGGTTACTGAAGCACACATTATTACCTAGTACAGCAAAAAAGAAAATATAAGAATATTAAGGAAAGTTAAGAATATTTAATGCACTATATATGTCCTATAAAATGAATAGAGAGTACACGAGAATAAAATATTTGAAGCAGAGTTGTATAAAAGAAGCATGTCTTTATTGCCTTCTATAATGCCGTCTACTAGTCTTTGGCTCCCCCTGCTGAACACTAAATATAAGTATAGAGTTTCCTGGAAAATTAGTTTATTCATTTTCCGTTTAGTCAAATTCAAAAAACAATGTGCTTGTATGAATGATACTATAGTATAAAATAAAGCTGATCTGATGGGAAATGCAAAAATAATGGTACTTTTAGTTATAATTGTTGACGTTACTATCAACCAACATTAAAAACAAGACTTGAATATTTTAGAACACTAAGGAGGAATTCAGACGACTGTATAAATCTGACCGTGTGTCTCCTAATCTTCTAACCGGAGCATGATGGCTGCATAGAAATATATGAAGCTGTCATGTTATAGTCGGTAGAGCTGTGGCCAGTGCGAGCATTCCAGCTCGATCTCGGACAGATTTATATGGTCTTCTGAATGCACCCAATGAAGCACATTTATCAAAGAAAAACTATCTTTATTGCCCATAACACCCAATTGCAAAGTAGCTTTCAATTCATCAGAGCTGTCTAATAAAACAAAGCTAAGTTCTGATTGGCTGCAACTGACCACAAAGGCAGTAACTCTTCTGGACAGTTTTGATAAATGAGTCCCTAAATGTACTGCGGGTCTCACACCGATATTCTAAAATGCACTGAATATTGCGTGGGCTGTTCATATCAGAAGAAATCAGTTCCAATATTCCTAATATTACTCAGGGCTTTCACATATTAAGTAATCTTACATGACCTTACCGCTCTCTATGGACCACGCAGAGATGAGCGCGAGACCCGGAATGTCACGTTACCAAGTTACTGACCGCTCGTGTGAAATGACCGGGAGTGACATATGAGATTTTGTTCTCAGAATGAGGCTCCATAGGTTCTACTATAGAATGAGTGGACTTCATAGAATCACCATGGATTACGTCGGACCTGCAGGGGTTTTTTGGGGAGCTAATAAAATGGTGAATGAGGGAAAGTCACTTGCATTTATTTCTTTAATTCTCTCTTTTTAGGTCTTTTAGGTTTCCATATTTGGACTACATCAGATTTGTTAGATTACTTTGGAATCTTCATGACTTTTTTATTTTTTAAATAGTTTATTGTTCAAGCTTGGGAGTGGTTTTTTAAAATAAATTTTGTGTCTGTTTTTTATCTCTTTTCACCTATTGGGTTAGTAATAAGGGTGTCTGATAGATGCCGCTCCATTACTGACCCTTGGGCTTCCAGTCAGCTGTCAATTAACAACTCACATTAACGCCCAAAATTATTACTTTGATTGTCACCACACCAGGGCAATCAGGAAGAGCGAGGAAAGGAGACAGAATTGGTGCATCCAATGTGATGCGCCAATTTTGGGGGTATTCCATAATTTTTTTTTTAAATGTTTTATTTATTTTGTTTCCAGGAGCATCGAGGCATCGTCCCATGCTGAAAAGCTTGTTGACTGGCTGCGCTGCAGCTTTTCAACAAATTTTATTCAGTATACGAACAGTATCCGAACTTGACCAGGGATTTCCATTTTTGGATTTAATCACTGGACACTAGGTGCAGTTCAGGTTTGTTTGTATCATTCAGTGTCAGGTTTTACTGCGTGCTGTTTATGTATTGCATTTAGTGATAAAATAGTATGCAGTGATATAATAATATGCAGTGATTTAGTAGAATGCAGAAACTCCCTCTAATAATAAATACAAACATTCTGAATGATATGGTCTACAGAGAACCTGTCACATTGTTCATGCAGTCTGATCTGTGAACAGCATGTTATAGAGAAGGAGAAGCTGAGCGGATTGATATATAGGTTGAAGGAATAAATTGAGTATAACTTGTTTTTTATTCATTGACATCCCTGGTGTTTGTATGTATGGTCCAGTGGGCGGTCCTGATAGTGCTTGACAGTTATCTTTGCATGCACTGTCATACAGGGAAGACTGTCAATCACTGATCAGGGCCACTCACTGAACTCATATATACAAACACCGGGTTTTACTGAGGTTTTACTGAAACTTTATCCACAAATATGTACGGTATATCAATCTGACCAGCTCCTCCTGTTCTATAATAATATACCTGGAAATCTGATACCATTTTTAACATGACCAATTCCCTTTATATCGGTTTACTTTGGAGAGTTAGAGCTCTTTAATTGAAACATAGTTACTATTTCAATGAAAGCTACAGATAGAATGAACGATATTCATAATGTATTCAGCACAGAATTTTGGACCTGAAGAGGATATCATGATAAAAAGGGGACGATATACCCATTGCTTTGGGTGGATACTATTTTATTCTAGTTTCAAAGATATAATGATTAACATTAAAGAATGAACAGTCGGCTCATTAGCTATAAAAATTACATCTATGACCATCTATAACATAAGAAACAGTGACTAATGGAGTAATATTTTAGAGCCTGAGGCATTACAAGCTCCTATTGTGAATGAGAATATCCACATCTTCTGGAATTGCTTGATTATGGTATGTAATCAATTATTGTAAAGCTTTTGCAATTTCAAGACTCTAATGTGACAGATACATGTTTATATAGGTATCAGTGTAATTGGTAAAAGCTGTAAGGGTGCTTGAATCATGGCATGGAGTAGGGCACCCGCATCTTTTATTGTTCCTTTTTTCTTTTAAAGCAGAATTCTTTACTGGGATGTGTTCTTACAGCGGTTGTTATAAACCGCATTTAGCTTTTCTGTAGCGCGTTCTGAATCAATAGGAGATACACTTAGAAAAATTTGCTTCAGGAGCTGCAAGCGGCAGTGGAAGACCATCTGCTGCTATATAGATTTCTTCCATTATATGCGGCATATTTAGTGGAAACTTTCAGTGCTATAGAGATGGTAATATTGTGGGTGCATTGACTATGAAGAAAATACAATAGTGTGGGTCAACAAAATTCAATTGTGCTAAAACCTTGGAAATGTCAATTTAATAGAAACATTGTTGTGATGGCTTCCAGAGGGCTAGCATAGGCAATCCAATAATCCTGATCCGGGAGTTATTCCCAGCAGTAGCAAAAGCTACAGCTCCAGCATAGTAATAGTATAAAAATATTTCCTGACACATGTAAAAAGGATTTCTTACCAAAAAGTGGGCCTTGTAATATACATTTGGTAGAGTATATACTGCTTACTGCTGTGTTGTGTAATAAAACATAACAAAAAAAAACATGCAAAACGTAAAAGGGTTGTCCCTGGGAAAAGCATTGCCCCTCCAAATAATAGGTGATTAAGGAATGATTGCTAGGACCCCCACATCCATCGGAATGGGGGTGCAGAGTTCACTTTTTTTGAGGAGGAAGATTCAATAGATTGGTGCTTGACATGGGGCAAAGTGAAACAGACCAGCCCAAAATGGAGCAGAGCCGATCTTCCACTTTATTTCTATGCCTCCTTATAAGACTGCCACCTACCTTATTCTTTGTATAATCCTGGTGTCTTCTCATAATGCTTCTAAGTAACAGAGGGGATGACGAGACCTTTAATGCATTGTTAACCAGGTAGAGCTGTTTTCAGCTTCACTAGAGCTACAAACTACTTTCTCCCTGTACCTGTGTAACGTGAGGTTGGGCGGTAGCTGGGATCAAGGGACATAGTCCAGCACCCGCCTGGCACGCTATATAAACTGGGGATGGAGTGTACGGTGGAGTCGATGTCCTGTGGTTACTGGAGGGTCATGGTACTTCTGGGCTGTCAGCCCACTGCTGCTGGTCCAGTGCAGACTCTGCGGATTTTCTATGATAGGAATTAAAGACGCACTCAGACCAGTTGCAAAATGCTTCAACTTTACTGATAACATGTTCCACACACCGATGTTCTTCTCACGCAGAGAGGCACATATTCTTTACAAGTATTTTTCCACAGTACACTACAGCTCTTCCTTAACGGCTGTACACAGAGTTCCACCAGCTACCATGGAGCATGAGAGGTTCTCTACTTCAGGTTTAGGCACTTCACCAATCCCTGAGAGGCAATTCTACATCGGGTTGCATCCGAGGATCCCAATCCCGCAGTGCCAGTGGCTGTCTGAAGACTAAGGTCCTTACATTAACCGCACTCTTCTCTTTAGCCTGCTTACCACAGGGGCACTGTTCTTGTTCAGTTTCACCACTTCCAGGATACCGCTCTGCTACAATCTGTTTCTGGTCACCAGCTTCTATCTTCCTCCTTCCCCATCTTTAGCCTGTTTCTCTTCCACCACACCACTCTCTCCACTGCTACATTCTTCACTCCATCCCTAACACTAACTAAATAAAACCAGGAAATCCTACTTACTTTGTTCCTTCACTGTAGTTCGGACTTTTCTCACTAACCCATTCAGTTATGCCACTGTACCTTCTATCTGAGACTCCCTCATATCAGTTAAAGAGTCCAGTGCCATCTAGTGGTAGTGTGACGCCCCTGGACTATCAGGTCGTCACAGGGTACTGCACAAACTGCCCTTCCGTGTGGTATTCCACCTCCCTCTTGGTTCTGGGTCCCTATCTTAATGGTGTTGCCTCCAACAGCAAATCAAATCCTAGATACACCCTGCACCACACCCACCAGGCACACCAGTGGACGACTTGAGTGGAATAGAGTCGCCCACCTGGGGGTCAGGGAGGGGAGGTGAAGAGTATAGTCAATAGAGAATAGTAAGAGAGGGTGAGAGACAGGAAGTCGGGAGCGGTGGCTCCTGGAGAAGCTATCTAGGTTGCAGACTGTGGTCTGGGCCTAGAACAGTCAGATCCCCAGTCGCAGGGGATTGTTGAAAGGTGCCTGGACCCGTCGAGGAGGACAGCCGGTAGCCTAGCACTGTCACTGGTCCGGGACCAAAGGCACGACGGGGTACACGGACCCTAGGTCGGGGAGTAGCTTCAGGCAACCCAACAATTCCCCTGAGGAGAACAGATCCTTTATGATCTGTTCCCACCCGCTCCAGAATCGGGGCATTAGCGCAACGGGGGGGATAGGACTTTCCAATCCAAAACGGTCTAGAAAATCCCAAGCGTGAGCCCTGAGAGCAAGCTCCCACACTTGGCCACAGTTGGGAGCGGGGCCCAGCAAGTTCCATACTACTGGGCCACCACGTTGACGTTAAACTTAGTGCCAGGAGGCAGGTCACGGATCACCAGACAACACTATAGGGGATGGGACCCGGACGAGCTCCCCTCAGCGGCAGCAGTACCCAGAGAATTGGTTTACCCGGTTGTCAGCGTCTGCTTATGAACTGAGTGAGTACGAGAGTGACCCCTGCATCCGACGGCACCCCACACCAAGTCCCGAGTCATTCCCCCTACCCGTGGAGGGCTACAACACCTTGCTGCCCCACTTCATCACCCCGGGTACTCCCAACAGCAGAGGCGGTACTCCCAAATTACCGTACACAACGGGTGTTGTCACGAACTATACATCAACTCCCCTGTAAATACCCCCTTTCATTTGAGTTGCCACACGACTCCTCGACCCTCGAGCCACAGCGAACCTGGATCCGAAAAGCTCGGCTGCCTCCACGGGGGCGGCACACCTCAAAATCCTGGCGTCATGAACAGGATACGAACAGGACCCACTTACCTGGGTGACGTGCGCTAAGAAAGTCCAAACCGCGAGTCAAGAATACCGTTTCCTGCCATTTCCGCCATCTTTGGCGCCAAAACACCGAAGCCCCGCCCTTTGTCCTGAGAGTCAGCCCGGAACCGGACGTTCCCAGAGGGCCCCAGCACAGCAGTGAATGGTGGCCGAAAACCGAGGGATCGTGACGGCATGTAGCAGCGGAAGAGAAGCAAGGACGCCAGGACTCTGCCATAACGTTCCTGGACCCCGCAGAGGAAAGATGGCGGCTGCGTGAGACTGGTCACCGGAGCGTGTTGCTCCCGGGACCACGACTTGGATCGAGCAAGAGATGGAGCAGCTTTTCAGGAGGATGCGGATGCAATTCCTCTTCATACTGGACCACTTGAGGGAAGATATGAGGAGTCTGGCAGCGCAGTGCAAGCCCGTGAGATCGATATCCCACGTAAGGAGCGGGTAAGCGGTTACCCAGTCCCAGTTGATTCCACGAATCCGGCCAATGCAGCTGTGGGATCCAGTCCGCCCCCGCTCACAGCAAGCACTTTACTACCGCCACCCCCGTCCTCAGTGGACGCCGAGCTGCCTATCCCAACCCCGGCAGCGGAACCTTCAGCCCCAATCTATGAGAAGCCAGCTGTGGAGCTCCCGGCCCGTCACCCGTCCAGGTCACGACAGCGGTCACCCCGGAACCGGCCCAACCAGACCCGGCCGCATCACCGGGCCTGTACCTTGAAACGGAGCACCCGAACTCTGCACCCCTGGCTGCGGAACAGTCGGTCCTTCTTCATCATCAAGTGGCGAGGGCAGAACCTGAGGAGCTACCAGTTCCACCACCACACGGCATCCCAGCGGCTGTTGGGGCCGCAGCAGTACACCTACAACCCATGCCAGCAAGGGAGGCGAGGCCGGACGCTCACGCCCCCTACTGGGAACGACACCAGTGAAAGCTATATCAGGAGATGACAACCCAAGATCAGCGACGACACGAGATTGCTGCCCGTACTCAGAAGGAAAAAGAGCATCTGAGGAAAGCCACCTTCCGCATCAGAGGTCCGCGACACCGGGGCCATGTGAGGCGTTTTGACCCCAATAAAAGATGGGGGTCCCTGATGGAAGCGGCCCTTCAAGAGGAGTTGTTTGTCTCCCGGAGAGATGTAGAGGAGCATCTCCTGAGAGAGCACCAGGGCCGCAACCTGGAACCGGGAGAGGTGGTATCTTATACCCGGCATTGGGGAGAGCAGGGTTGGTATGCCCTGGATGTGAAGAGGCTCACCATGGTTAATGAGCAGGTCCTACCAGCCTCCGTCGTTGATTATAAGCATCCAAGTGAGCGGAACCTTGCCATTTAAATTAGGAATGTTAAAAGAAAATCTGTGTTTTCCTTTATTATTTTCCATAGTTTGTTATTTTTCTTGAATAGTAATAAGTAGTAGTGTTTAAAAAAAGAAAAAAATGCTGAATAATCATACCGGGTTTAATCAAAAAAGAATCTCACCAGATTAATAAAAGTAAATATGTTTGCGCTAGGTGCATGGACTCCGGTTTTATACATATATTTTAGTAGTAAAAATGGACCATGGCCACGGGACTGGTTCTGGCCAACACGGACTTGTGTTATTGTATATAGTTGCACCTCCTGTGCCTACCAGAGTTGTCTTTTCAACTCCCGGGACCTTAACCTGGTCACGGACCCACAGATAGGAATGCAGCAGGTCAGGTTGTTTGGGTGGAGGGTTGATGGGATCCGGGACGTTGGGACTGGACTGTCGCAGGAAGAGGCTGCAGCAGAGTAGGTTGAGCCTCCGCTACTAGCATAACCGGTAGCGTTCCATAGGTAAAAGGATGAACTCTAAAAGTTAAAGTAACGTTTAAGTAATGTGCCTCCCTAACGTGGGATGAAAAACCTGTAAATAAAATTTTATTCTTTTTTCCTTGCAGTTCCAAAAATAAACCTCTGGATGTCCTGTAGCTCGAGGACGAGCTACGTTTAACCAAGGTGGAATGTGACGCCCCTGGACTATCAGGTCGTCACAGGGTAATGCACAAACTGCCCTTCCGTGCGGTATTCCACCTCCCTCTTTGTTCTGGGTCCCTATTTTAATGGTGTTGCCTCCAACAGCAAATCAAATCCTAGATACACCCTGTACCACACCCACCAAGGACACCAGTGGACGGCTTGAGTGGAATAGAGTCGCCCACCTGGGGGGTCAGGGAGGGGAGGTGAGGAGTGTAGTCAGTGGAGAGTAGTCAGGTAGGATGAGAGAGAGCAAGTCGGGAGCAGTGGCTCCTGGAGAAGCTATCTAGGTTGCAGACGGTGGTCTGGGCCTAGAGGAGTCGGATCCCCGGTCGCAGGGGATTGTGGCAAGGTGCCTGGACCTGTCTAGGAGGACAGCCGGCAGCCTAGCACTGTCACTGGTCCGGGACTGAAGGCACGACAGGGTACACGGACCCTAGGTCGGGGAGTAGCTTCAGGCAACCCGACAATTCACCTGAGGAGAATGGAGCCTTTATGATTTGTTCCCACCCGCTCCAGAATCGGGGCATTAGCGCAACCAGGGGGATAGGACTTTCCAATCCAAAATGGTCCAGAAAATCCCAAGCATGAGCCCTGAGAGCAAGCTCCCACATTTAGCCACAGTGGGGAGTGGGGCCCGGCTAGTTCCATACTACTGGGCTACGACACCTTGCTGCCCCACTTCATCACCCCGGGTACTCCCAACGGCAGCAGCGGTACTCCCAAATTACCATACATTATGGGTGGCGTCACGAACTATACATTAACTCCCCTGTAAATACCCCCTTTCATTTGAGTTCAGAGACCCTTGAGCCACAGCGAACCCGGATCCGAGCAGCTCGGCTGCTTCCACGGGGGCGGCACAGTAGCTGGCAGGACTGCAACATAACCCGCATGAAAACTTACACATAAAATACACATTTGCAATGCGGCCAATGATGTTTTCAGGGAAGTACTGACCATAGGTCACCTGCACTCCTCTCTAGACCTGTATGTGTCCTATTGCATATTGCAATACAGTTACTGGCATCTCAGCACTGTTTTGCCTCATCTTCCCAGTGGGGACACGGCCACACTCACCCTCCATTTCGCTCTGCAGTGGCGTCTGATCTGGTCCTGCCGCCAGTTTTCAGGGCCTGTGTATGCCACACAGATCTCCTGGGAGCGCACTTAGGGCACACACACACCTACTCTACCCTAAAGTGGAAGTGCCTTTTAGCCTATGGCTGAGGGGCACAAGGTACTTAAGGCATCCTCCCCCAATGGGAAGTGCCAGGGCAACATAGTCTTACTACTATAGACACATTACTAGTTGTCAGGTTCCATTCCCATATCCTGTGTTTATACCTGTGCTTGTGCTATCTAACCCATACCTGCATTCTAGAACCTTCCATACCTGCTGTACCTTTAAGAACCTGCCATATCAGCTGGACCCTCTTTTCCACTCTGACCTAGCCATCCTGTCTGCACCATAGACTACCCCTGCCTGCATCTGTGCCTGAGCCTGTGTGGCACTCCTGCGGCTCCAGTCACCAGAGTGTACTGCACCTTATTTAAGGTGCAGTATTTGCCTTGGGTAAGGAGGGGGTTAATCACCGGTGTTCCACATTCACACCTTACATACAGTCAGGAGCCTTCCCACTGGGGGATGGCCCAGGGTAGATAGGGGGTGGCCATCACAATTCATGAGACTTTCCCGGTCACTGAAGCCAGCCACCTGGGGAGCAGGTTCCACTTGGGGTAGAAGTAGGAGCCAATTACACAATCTTCAGTCAATCTGCCCGGGACTTCAGTTCTGGTGACAAGACACCACCACCACCACCTTCTTCCTTTTTCTTCTTTCATGGGGCCTGTGGCTTGGAGCGGACCGCTCAGCCCTGGTTCCTCACTACTGGAGGGGCAACTCTTAGGAAGAACACTTTCCAAACACCGGTGGCTTCTTCTAACTTATCCGAGGTCGACAGGGCCCATCACAGTGGGAGACCGGTGCTACCCGGGCACGCGGCATAACAGTGAGTAAAAACAATCTGAAACCGCAGCAGCTGACAGACTCTTATTACTGGAGCCGGCGCACTGCCCCCCGGCGCCAAACGGCCCCAGCCACTACTATAGCCCTCATCATCCTCCCCAGGGCACACTCCACCTGTGGGGAGCGAAACCATCTTTGCTGCTACTGCCATCCGCCCCGGAGGACAGCGACAGCAGCGGCGGCTAATTCCCTGGCCGCATACCGCAGGTGGCGTCACAACAACAACCTCCACCATCACCCTTATCCACCCATCTCCCTCCGTGTACACTTCGGGCACAAAATCAGGCAGGGTCACCCGTGACATCTCACCCTCACCTGCCTGGTGACAAGTATCTTCCCCTGACCCCCTGGGGTATTACAGCTGCATTTGTGACTTCCTGGCCTATCAGGTCGTCACAGGGTATTGTGCAATCTGCCTTTCTGCACGGTATCCAACTCCTCCTTGGTTACGGGTCCCTGACCTTTGGTGTTGCTAAGAACAAGCCAATCAAAAATCCTAGAAACACTCTGCACCACACCCACCAGACACACCAATGAGTAGCCTGAAGGGAATTGGGCCACCCACTTGGGGGGTGTTGGTTAGGGAGGGTCAGGAGTGTCAGGAGTCGTCAGTCATGTGGTGACTCTCGTGATGAGACGTCACAAGTCAGTTGGAGTAGTTTAGGAGCTGGGCTTCTCAGTTACTAGGTAGCAGATGTTAGTCTGGGCCTGGTAGGAGCTGGAACCCCGGTCGCAGGGGATCATGTGAAGGGGCACAGAACTGCCAAGGAGGGCAGCCGGCGGCCTTGAGCCATCTCCGGGCAGGCGCCAGGGCACGGCGGGGTACATGGACCCTAGGCCAGGAGTAGCTTCAGGCGTCCTGATAATTTACCCGACGAGGGCAAAGACTTCAAGATTGGTTCTCCACCCGATCCAAAATCGGGGTACTAGCGCGAGGGGGATAGGACTTTCCCAATACACAGTCCAGAAAATCCCAAGCGTGAACCCTGAGAGCAAGCTCACCCGTTAACCATACCAGTGAGCGGGACCCGATTAGTTCTATACTACAGGGGCCAACCAGTAAAGAAAGTGCCAAGGGAAAGATCACAGGCTAACAAGCAACATCATTGGGCACGGGATCCAAGCGTGCTCCCTCCTTACTCCTAGCCAGGTAGTCACAGTTAGAGCCCCGCACAACACCTGTCCCCTAATAAGGTGTCACCAGCCAACCAGTAAAACCCTAGTCACCCCTCTCAGGGCTTGATGTTCACACCAGGGGGCGAAGCCAGGCAGTTGGCCATGCCCACCGAGGAGTTCAGAGAGCCTGAGGTGGGAAAAATGTCAGATTCTAGTTTAGGAGGTGTAGTGAGTGGAAGCAGGCCTGTGCCCAGGTCTGCAGAAATCTGACAGTTGCCAGGGTTGGAGCCCGGGCACCTTTGGCTAGGAGGCATACGGTGGCCTCAGCCTGCAGGAGCCAGGAAGACGGCTCGGTGGAACCGTGGTGGACCGGAACAGGGTAGTCGCCCGCCGGTACCGACCTGGGGAACCGACTCAGAAACCGGAGCACAAAGGGGGGTACTCAGACCCTGAAACGAGGTCTAGAAGCCACTGGACCAAGTTAATTCACCGATTGCAGTCTGGACTATAGGTCCTTTCCCACCCAAAGTCCCGACTGAAGACAACAGCCCAACGAGGGGGATAAAAGCCACAGCACAGGCAGAGAGATCCCACGGGCCAGCGTCTGCAGGCAAAGGGGCTCTCCCGACATTCACAAGGCCGGGGAGCAGACTCCCGTCGCTGAAGCGCAGGCAGTCCACAGATACATACACGGTGCAGGAAAAAGGCAGAGACCACCAACCAGGTGGGGGACCCAACGCAGCCGGCTGCGGGCACCAACCACGATCAACTTGGTTTACCAGAGACTTGTATGTGTTATTAATCGTGAGTACAACAGTGCCCTCCGGCCACGCACCTCCCTGCACCGCCCAACCACACAACACCCAACGGGTCCCGGGGCCTTCATCCCTGCCCACGGAGGGGTTAACATCTTGCTGCGTAACATCTCCCCTGGGTGCCCAGTAAATGCAGCGGTGGTGTCCACCTTCACCACAACCCATGGGTGGCGTCACAAACTCAAACACGGCTCCGGCCGTACACCTACATCCCGATAAAGCGCCAGCCCCCCTTTCAGATCGAAGTGGACTACGGGGCCCCCGGGTCCAGAGACGCTCGAGCCACCTACCAGCAAGCCCGGATCCGAGCGGCTCGGCTGCAGCAGAGCCCGGGGCGGTACATATGCAGTGATCCTTTCCTCCCCAACAGCATTCCCCTCTCACCATCACCGAGCCCCGGGGCATTCCCCTACCCATGGTGGGGTTAAACACCTGGCTGCCATCCCATCGCCACCAGGCTCTCCCAACAGCAGCGGTGGTACTCCACCTTACCACACACCGTGGGTGGCATCAAAAACTCTAAACACAAAATCCCCAGTAAATACCCCCCTTTTATTTCGAGTGTCCGCACAACCCCTCCCAGGTCCGGAGACCCCTCGAGCAACCGCGGATCCGGATCCGAGCAGCAGCTCGGCTGCTGACGCTGGGGCGGTACACATTCCCTACCCCTGGGGTCAGCTGTCACAGTACTGTGTCTCCCTGAGTAGCACCTGGTGGCTACCTTCCAGCACAAGCCAATCCCCACCATCAGAGGCTCTAATGAAGACGAGGTAGTCGCTTAGTTACGCCACTCAGAGAGAGCCGTTACTGTGGTTCAGTGGGTCCACTCCCGTGAGCATAAGACATACTTGGTCATACTGATCAAATATACCCCAAACAATATAACTGGCAAGTGATTGGTTTTACAGTTTAATCATCTTCCCATACAGTGCCTGCAGTACCCCAAGTATTCTGAATTTAAAACAATATTTGATACAGAAGTCTGAGATTGGAGACGCTTACCAGATTAATTAGGGCAGTTTTTCCCTTTTCAAGAAGAATTAAAAAATGTCTCAATGCATTTTTTCACATTTGACTATATTGAATCTTAATGTATATCACTAACATAAGAACACATTCTATTTAAAATAATTTCTATTTGTTCTATTCCCAAAACCAACCCCATCAACCGAGTTTTTCTCTTTCCATTAATGTTTCACACTTGTCTAGTCATGTCGGGTGCTCTGTAATCAAGTGGCTAAAGGACAAGCAAGATATTCTACGCCCTTGAATGTTCGAGCTTTGCTCCCCCCAGGCAGCTGGTCCTTGGGACACAGTGAGATCTAAGCCATGAGAAAAGAGTTGTCAGATCAACACACGAGTAGTTTAACTGCTTCTGTAAATTCGATTCAGGATCAGACTGAGCAAATTGCATGAGACAGAGAGTCTGGAAGCTACTTTCTTCATGAAACAGTCTGTTTAACACCTTCCATTCAAGACACTGGCGGACACAGACAGAAAAGGGGCCCTGTGCAAGAAAAGTATTTGGGACCTTTTAAGTCAAATTAAAATGCACAATTACACCTGCTTGTGAGGTTGAAATTGGCCCCTGTACCTCTTGGGCCCCTGTGCTGCTGCATAGGTTGCACCAATGGTATGTCCGACCCCAGTTCAAGAAACTACTGCAACTTGTGTAATAATCACCTTGATGTATTTCAAAACCTTCATGAACTAGCGCTACATAACCATTTCAACTCTTTGCAGGTGGGAACATCAGGAGGTCGACTGGTTGCGGCCACATTCCTTTCTCTGAAGATAAAAATCGCGTTGTTGTATTGTCCTGTGAATTGTTTCCTGCGTCTTTGTAAATAATGTGATATGTGAATTGTGATGTAATGTAGTAATTTAATATATTAGAATGTTTTCATGTATATTGCATAGCAGTATTATATTTGGTAGTTGGACTATAGCGCAAGAATTAGTTAAGTGTTGGGACCAGCCCACAATGGGAGGTGTTAGTTCATAGGGAAAAAGCCAGTTTTCCTTCTAGAAAGTTAGTGAAGAACCAGTTTGTGAAAAGAGCAGATGTATGGTCTGAAGGTCATCAAGACCGCATGCAGTGGTGGACCTGTAGCAAGATAAAAGAGAAAGGAGATCAGATCAGAGATCATGTGATCCTGAAATGGTGACTGAGCCACAAAGGGCTAGACTACGTCTAGCTTAGAGGTCGACCTTCATGGCCCCAGGCATATGGGTTCGGAGGATTGAACGCTAGCAGCAGGAGCCCCAGTTACATATAACTGAAAGGTAACAGGCCAAGACGTATAGGTCCTTGAGCAAAGTTGACTTTCCCAGTTGGCATCTCCCTAAGCATGTTGGAGCTAAAAGCTCTACTCTAGCCCTTCTGGCAAACCTGTGGATCCCCTTTTTTTTCTCAATGTACACTCTACACCCCATCTTGACTGAAAAAAACAAATGTAGAAACTTTTGCAAATTTATTGAACAAGAAAAACTGAGATATCACATGGTCATAAGCATTCAGACCCTTTGCACAGACACTCATATTTAAGTCACATGATGTCCATTTCCTTGTGATCCTCCTTGAGATGGTTCTACTCCTTCATTGGAGTCCAGCTGTGTTTAATTAAACTGATAGGACTTGATTTGGAAAGTCACACACCTGTCTATATAAGTTCTCACAGTGCATGTCAGACCAAATGAGAATCATGAGATAAAAGGAACTGCCCAAAGAGCTCACAGACAGAATTATGGTAAGGCAGAGATCTGTCCAAGGTCACAAAAGAATTTCTGCAATACTCAAGGTTTCTAAGAGCACAGTAACCTCCATTATCCTAAAATGGAAGAAGTTTGGGACTACCAGAACTCTTCCTAGACCTGGCCGTCCAACCAAACTGAGCAATCGTGGGAGAAGAGCCTTGGTGAGAGAGGTAAAGGAGAACCCCCAAGATCACTGTGATTGAGCTCCAGAGATACAATAGGGAGATGGGAGAAATTTCCACAAAGTCAACTATTACTGCAGCAGCCCTCCACCAGTCGGGCCTTTATGGTAGAGTGGCCCAACAGAAGCCTCTCCTCAGTGCAAGACATATGAAAGCCTGCATAGAGTTACAAAAAAACACATGAAGGACTCCCAGACTATGAGAAATAAGATTCTCTGATCTGATGAGTCGAAGATAGAATTATCACAAAAAAATTCTAAGTGGTATGTGTAGAGAAAACCAGGCACTGATCATCACCTGCCCAATACAATCCCAACAGTGAAACATGGTGGTGGCAGCATCATGCTATAGGGGTGTTTTTTAGCTGCATGGACAAGACAACTGGTTGCAATTGAAGAAAAGATGAATGCGGCCAAGTACAGAGATACCTGGAAGAAAACCTCTTCCAGAGTGCTCTGGACCTCAGACTTGGCCGAAGGTTCACCTTCTGACAAGGCAATGACCCTAAGCACACAGCTAAAATAACAAAGGAGTAGCTTCAGAACAACTCTGTGACCACTCTTGACTGGCCCAGCCAGAACCCTGACTGAAACCCAATTGAGCATCTCTGGAGAGACCTGAAAATGGCTGTCCACCAATATTCACCATCCAACCTGACGGAACTGGAGAGGATCTGCAAGGAATAATGGCAGAGGATCCCCAAATCCAGGTGTGAAAAACATGTTGCATCATTCCCAAGAAGACTCATGGCTGTACTAGCTCAAAAGGGTGCTTCTACTCAATAGTGAGCAAAGGGTCTGAAGACTTATGACCATGTGATACTTCAGTTTTTCTTGTTTAATAAATTTGCAAACATTTCTACATTTCAGTTTTTTTCTGACAAGATAAGGTGCAGAGTTTACATTAATGAGAAAAAAATGAACTTTTTTTGAATATACCAAATGGCTGCAATGAAACAAAGACTGAAAAATGTAAAGGGGTCTGAATACTTTCCGTACCCACTGTATTTGGAATTGCCACATTTATGAGAGGGTTAAAGTTAATCAGTAACCCTCAGTGAGCAGGTGAAAGTATATCTGTAAATCTTATCCACTGCTGAAAAATGCTTATTTACTCTTCACAGCACTGTTCTGGTTCAGTGTTCCTAATAGTGGAAATATTATAGTATGTAGTGTTACCGACCAGCCACAAGATGCCTCTGTTTCCCTCTGCATTCACCTGTTTGGTTTCTATAGCATTATCTGAACAGACTTTCTACTGGACTTCCAGGGCTGAAGAAGCGGTGTGTGTGACCTGCAGATAAAGCAAGAGGGGTGCGTAACTGAATGGGCTGGAAGTGGTGATTGAACTGATCTCCCAGGACAAAGATGCCCTGACGAGGCCCTTGGTGGCCTGCGCGCTGGCTACAATGAGAAATAGGTGTGTGCTGCCCATCTGCTGTTTCAATATGCTGGAAAGTAAGGCCATCATTCCAGGCGGTATGTTGCTGGCCAAAATCTACAGGCCTGATTGAGAGATATTTAGGAGAATTAGGTTCACCCTTTGATTCAACTGGGAATCCTCGTGGTTCTCTGTGGTCGATGCAGTCAGAAGTGAGACTCTGACGGCAGAATGGAGCGAGTCATAATAGAACAAAAGGGAGTGGAGTATGGAACCCTCACTTCTGCTCAGTAAAAGCTTCTGGAAGATACCTTATGGGAATCTCCATAGACATTCTCTTGCCATGATAAAGATTTTGGGTGCACGACTCTAATTCAACATTAGATCCTGACCAGGGACACAACCCCTATATAGGAACACTACTGGAAATTTCCTCCAAAGATGTACCAAGAAGTAAAGAACATGGTGGCCAGCATGTTGGACAACCAGGTTATCCAAAAGAGTCAGGAGTCGTTGGGTGGCCCTATTAATCCTAGTACACAAAAAGGACGGGTCCCTCAGGTTTTGTGTTGACTACCAAAAATTATTCCCTCCATTGGATTAAAATATCACTATCTGCTTTGGGCCTAACTATTTTTCTACTCTCAGCCTGGCTAGTGGGTCCTGGCAAGTGTCAGTGGCTGCAAAAGACCGACCCAAGACAGCATTCATTCTCCTGATGGGATTCTACAAGTTCAACAGGATGCCATTTGTCCTCTCAAATGCACCCGGAACCTTCCAGTGGTTGATGGAACATTGTCTGGGCAACATGAACTTTGAGTCCATATTGATCTGCCTGGATGATGTGGTGGTGATTGGGACTTCGTTCAAAGATCATCTGAAGAAGTTATGGCAGGTCCTTCAACAACTCAAAGTTCAGAAGCTCAAGATCAAGCCAAAAATATGTCAATTGTTCCAAAGACATATAGAATACCTAAGACATTTGATAACTCCTGATGGGGTGCAACTAGCCATCAGTAAAGTGAAGGCTGTCCAGACATGGCCCACAACGCATATGATACGGAAGGTGGAGGCATACATGGGACTGGCAGGATGCTACCGAATGTTCATTGCAAAGTTTGCCCATTGGGCGGGTCCCTTGAATGAGTTGCAGCAGGGAACGGCGAGAGATCCCAGGAACCACCCTGTCCTATGGGGTCCACAACAATAGAAGGCTTTAGAGGATGTGAACGCCACCCTAACTAATACACCAATTCTGGCCTACGCTCACATCGACACATCGTTCCTGCTCCACACAAATGGAAGTTTGCACGGACTGGGAGTGGTGCAATCAAAAGTGCAGGATGGATGGGAGCGTGTGATCGCCTATGGGAGGTGCTCCCTGAGGGAATCAGTGCATAATCCTGACAAGTATAGCTCTTTTACGTTACAGCTATTGGCGCTGGTTTGGGCCATGACTGAGCACTTCATAGAGTTCCTGATGGGGGCCGAAGTGATGGTAATGACAGACAACAAACCTTCGGCCCTCTTGGAGACTGCTAAGTTGCGGTCGTTAGAACAATGATAAATGGCCCAGCTATCTAAGTTCAATTACCGGATTAAGTTTCGATCTGGAAGAGAAAATGTAACGTGGATGCACTCTCTCGAATACCAATGGGGCTCACTGTCAGCAGCATCGACGATGAACTAGAGGACACAGACTCCTGACCTTGGGCAACTGCCTTCCATCCAGGACCTGGCACATCGGAATATCCATGGTACTCCAAAAACACCCTGCAGACTGGGTGCGGGCCCAGAAAGAAAGCAAAGAGTTGGGGCTGGTGAAGCGTTAGATCCAGACAAATACTTGGCCTGGCCACAAGAATGGAAGAGTCTATCTCCAGAGGGTCAGAAATTGTTGTGGCAATGGAATAAGCTGAGTGGGTTACAAGACATCCTGTATAACATGATTTACTTGCAGTCAGAGTTGCTTTACCGTCAGCAGATTGTGATCACAATGATGGGGGGTCCCGCAGCTGCTCAAGAGACCCACAAGAGAGGGCTGCAAAATGCTTAATTTCTGTTCACAGAGCTGTTCTGGGTCAGTGTTTCTAATAATGGAAATATTAGTGCATGCAGTGTTACCTACCAGCCACAAGATGCCACAATTTCCCTCTGCATTCAACTGTTTGGTTACTATAGCTCTCAACTGACTTTCTACAGGACTTCCAGGGCTGAGGGGGCAGTATGTGTGAGCTGCAGGGAGAGCGAGAGGTGTGTGTAACTGAAGGGAGCTGCCACAAGAATATCTAAATGAGGTCAATCTGGATCGCGGAGCTTTCATAAGTGATCACCCGAGCTCTGTAAGTTGCTGGATGTGTAAGAGCGACAGGTCTATTTTGGATCTCCATAGATAGGAAAAGATTTGTGTTTGAGTGTAAGGCTGGAGTCACACTTGTGTGTATCTCACATCGCATTACCTGGCACGGCCTAATGCTCTCTGGCCAGGAGCGTCTCAGCTGCCTAGAAATACATGCAGCCAACCTGCTCCTATCAGGAGAGTGTGCGGCCGTGTCGGGTGATGTGATGCAAGATACGCGCAAGTGTGACTCCGGCTTAAAGATGAGGAACTTGAGACATGTAAGTGTGACGCCCTGGCCTTTCAGGTCATCACAAGGGTGCCATGCAATCTGCCCTTCTGCATGATACCCACTCCTCGCTGTTCGCTCCTCCTTGGTTATGGGTCCTGTCACTTTGGTGTTGCTACCAACAAGTGTACACAAATCCTGAGGAACACTCTGCACCACACCCACCAAACACCCATTGGGCAGGCTGAGGGGAATAGGGCCACCCAGATGGGGGGCTGGTAGAAGGAGGGCAGAAGTGTCAGTGCAGTTGAAGAGAAGTTGAAGTTCAGCAGTGACAGTGAGAGGTCACGCTGTGGAGCTGGGCTCCTGTACCCGTCCCAGGTGCCAGATGTTGGCCTGGCCAGAAGGAGTTGGAACCCTGGTCACAGGGGGTAGTGACAGGGAGCACAGTGCCGTTGCAGAGAGCGGGCCGGCTGCCTTGTGCTACAACCGGGCAGAGACAAGGGCACGACAGGGTACGCGAACCCTAGGCTGGGAAGTAGCTTCACGCAGCCCAATAACTCACCCGACGGGAATGGAATCTTCAGGAACCATTCCCCACCTGCTTCAGAATCAGGGTACTAGCGCAACGAGGGGGATAGGACTTCCCACAACCGTCCAGAAAATCCCAAGCGTGCACCCTGAGAGCAAACTTACCCTGCTAGCCACGCAGGTGAGCGGGACCCGAAACGCTTCAAGTGTAAGGAATCCACACGTAGGACACACAGTGCCAAGAGACAAGGCTTCAGGTCAACCGGCAACACCAAAAGGGCACGGACCCAGCATGCTCGCCCAAGGACTACAAAGTGCTCAAGAATTTGGTTTACCTGGTGTCAACGTCAGTGACTTTGGACTGTGCGAGTACATGTTATCCCCCTTGCACCAGACGGGCTCCCCACTGCATCCATCACCGGACCCCGGGACACCACTCCCCTGCCCACGGAGGGGTTAACAGCTTAAGCTGCCACACACCAGTGTCCCCGGGCTCCCCAAACCGGCAGCGGTGGTCTCTTATGTTACCACACACCTTGGGTGGCATCACAAACATTACCCCAAAACCACAAACTATCCCTCTTTTTATTTCAGAGTGTGCCGCGCGACGCCGCCTCAGATCCGGAGACCCCTCTAGCCACTGCGGATCTGGGTCCGAGCAGCCCGTAAGCTGTCGCGGGGGTGGCACATGAGCAGCATCCTGTGCCAGAGATTCACCATCCTAAAGTTGCTGGCCATACTGGTTCACCGTGAGAGGATCTACAAGTCTCTGGTTATGGCAGCTGGACACCATAGCACCCAGGTACAGTAAACTGTAGCAAAACCTTTATCTGTTAGACAGACTATATGCACACAGTAAGACTTGCCGACTCTGTTGTGTCAGTTTGGAATTACATTTAAATCCTAAAGAGATAGCGCCATACATTTGCATTGACTGTTGCTTTAAAATCCTTCCAGGTCGGCGTTTATTGGGCTGCATGTCTCGCCTTGCCATGTTTACAGTCTGCCTCCTCCGTGAGGGTTTAGTAATTAAGAGTATTCAGAGAGTTTTAGGGATTTGTTTGTATTTAGGTTGGTAAGATTGTAAACGCTTGTGCTCTGCCACTCGTAGGGCGTACACACACACACACACACACACACACACACACAACCATTCCCGCTTCCCAGAGGGATTACTAGGTATTAGACGACTGCTCATACAGTCCCTTGGTTAGGCAAAGGTTGGTGAAAAAGTGACATAGACCACTGTTACCAGGTGGCGCAGCACAAGGGTGTCAGCCATCCACCTTGTATTCATATTCTTGTGTTTATTTTTTTATGGCTTTCTGTATGGAGGGCCTTTTTATAAGTAAAACAACCATTTCTCAATCCAACTGCCTAGAGTCGCTTTCCTGGTGTGAGTTTTTGCTGTACACTGGGGAGCCCACCCTGTACACAACTTACACATTAATAAAACATAAACAAAACTACACTAATTTGGCATTGCCATAAACGAAGAGACCCATAGCAAAAACTTAACATGTCATCTTCATCATAAAAAGAAAGTAGTGATTTATTTTTTTTTGTAAATTAAAAGTGTAACGCCTTTTGTTAACAGTACTCCTAAAACCCAATCCGATCAAAGGAGGATTACCCTTGCTAGCAGCTAATGCAACCTGCCAATCTTGAAAAGAGAAATATGCGTCAGTGCAATATCTAGAAAAAAAAAGTTATCTTCAAAAACCACTGCCACCCCAGCCATAAGTTGCATTTAGTATTGCAGCTTTAATTCAATACATAGGGCTCCGACCTTAACATGTGGTGCTGTTTCTAGAAGAAGACAGGCATGGTTTTCCTAATCCACAACCACTCTAAGGGCTCGTGCGCACACTACGTCCTGACCAGTGCAGAAATAAATGCACCCTCTGGCAGACTTGACGCTGCGTGTTGACAAAAAGAACTCATCCAAAACGCATGTATTTCGCATGCGTTTTGGATGCATTTTTGTCAGTGCGGTCCCCCAGCTCTGCTACATACCCGCTGACAGCAGACACAGACAGATCCGGGCGATGAGAATGAACTCAGATGAACTGCACCTGATTTCATTGTCATCCCATCGCTCTGTCTCTGTGTGCCGTCATGAACTCAGATGAACCTCCGGGGTCAGTGCTAGGACACAGGAGTCCGCAGCAGTGACGTCAGAGCTTCATCCGATTTCACAGACATCGCACAGCTCTCTGTGTTGCAGCCTGATTTGTGGTCACACGTGAAGGACTCGCCTGTGACCGCAAATCCCCAGTGACTGAAGTGAGCAGCGCGATCAGCGATGCCGTCACTCAAGTGACCCGCGGCCACAGCTGGAGTCCTCCACCTGAGAGCGGTGGCCGCGAGTAACCTGAGTGACATCATCGCTGATCGCGCAGCTCACTTCAGTTGTTGCATGGAGCTGACAGAGAGCGGTCGTGGTCTGTGGCCACTCGCTGTCAGCTTCATGTAGCAGAGCTGAAAGCGTCGTGGGACCTCATGTGGATTACATCGGACCTGGAGGGGTATTTGGGGATTAATAAAGTGGTGAAAGAGGGTGTTTTTTTGTCTTTCATTCTAATAAACACACACATCCAAAAAATCCTTTATTTTCTTTAATTTACAGGTTAATCATGGAAGGTATCTCGGGGAGACGCCTGCCTTGATTAACCTAAAACTTAGTGGCAGCTATGGGCTGCTGCAATTAACTCCTTATTACCCAGTTTGCCACCGCACCAGGGCAATTCGGGATGAGCGGGGTAGAGTCCCGATACTGTCGCGTCTAATGGATGCGGCAATTCCGGGCGCCTGCTGGCTGATATTTTTAGGCTGGGGGGCTCCCCATAATGTGGGTGTCCCCATCCTGAGAATACCAGCCTTCAGGCATGTGGCTTTACCTTGGCTGGTATCAAAATTGGGGGGGACCGCACGTCAGTTGTTTTAATTAATTATTTATTTATTTTACAGCACGATATAGACCCGCCTACCGGCGGCTGTGATTGGTTGCAGCGAGACAGCTGTCACTCAGCGTGGGGCTCATCTGAATGCAACCAATCATAGGCACCGGTGGGCAGGGGAAACAGGGAATACAAGATGGAATAATGAGCGGTTGGCATTTTTAAAAGCTGGAGAAACCGCCGGAGCTTTGTGACAGCTGTGCAGCGCCATGTTGGCGATCGGCGAGTATGAAAGAGACAGACAGACAGAGACCGAGAGACCGAGAGAGAAAGACACAGACAGAGAGACAGAGAGAGAGACCCCGACAGAGAGAGAGATGAAAGACCTACGTTTTGTCAAAAGAGCATGCAGAACGCAACAAAAATGCAGTGCAAGCGCGCAGCTAAATATTTTGGTTGCGTTTTGACACACCTCATTGATTTTAATGGGTGGAAAATGCAACCAAAACGCACAAAAGTAGTGACATGTTGCTTTTTAAACGCATCGATTTTTTCAAATATTTGACATCCAAAACACTGCGTTTAAAAAAGCAACGTGCGCATGGAATTTCGGCACCTATAAAATTTCGTCGTCATTTATGGGCACTGGCATTTTACTATTGCCAAGTTTTACTCACCTCTGGCTACTACAGATGGCTTTATGATAAGATACGATTAACCAAAATATTGATGGTTAAAAAATATAAAACTTTACTGTACATCCACAGTCTGTGGCAGTACACATTATGTACTGTGAGAAGACCATCAACCCGGGTGGGGGACAAGACGCAGCTGGCTGCGGGCACCGACCACCATCAACTTTGTTCATCAGAGACTTGTGTGTATCAGTGATCATGAGTACAACAGTGCCACCCGGCCGCGCGCCGCCCTGCACCGCCCAGTCACTACTCTCCCCAAGCGGGTCCCGGGGCCACCATCCCTGCCCACGGAGGAGTTAACATCTTGCTGCACAACGATCTCCCCCGGGTGCCCCCGTAATTGCAGCGGTTGTGTCTACACCTTCACCACGTCCCGTGGGTGGCGTTACGAACTCATACACGACTCCGGCCGTACACCTACCTAACCACCCCCATCGAGATTGCCAGCAACTCCTTGCAGAGCGACGTGACCCCCGGGTTCGGAGGCGCTCGAGCCACCCACCAAACGAGCTCGGACCCGAGAGGCTCAGCTGCAGCCGAGCGCGGGGCGGTACATACACATGAGTGAGTAAGACCATTTAAATAGGAGTCCCTGTAGAGCAGGTAAATTCGGATCTCATAATTCTGTGCAATCCCGTCCAGTATGCAGTGGTGATGCAGGTCCACTGCATACAGTGCTCATTCACTATAGAGAGATACACCACGGAGATCCTACTCATTCATACATGCACATTTAGCAATAAGGATCCTATTAATCAATAATTTGCCCATATTAGCAATCATTACATTATTCAACCTTATGCTTTGCACCTTTATACTATTTTACAGGCTACAGATACATATCTCATGAGTATCTTTCTGCCTTGCTTTAATCCGATTTGAGATCCATATGACTACCAATAACTATTACATAAATTATCCCGTGAAAAATACCTAGATAATAGGTTGAAACGTTGGGTGATATCTATTTTGGAAGTTATTTTTGTCACAAAATTCACTATATTAAAGCATTTGAAAAACCACCACTCTATTTTTCTGGATTTACTTCTTGGTGCTATAGTCTATGCCATACAGAACAGCAAGTGGGACATGCAAATGTCGCGCCCCGGGGCAGCCGAGCTGCTAGGATCCAGGTGGTCCGTGGCTCGAGGGGTCCCGGACCTGGGGGCACCGTCGAACAGTTTCAAACGAAAATAAAAATAAAGTCAGACTACGCCACTAGCGGTTTGCGGCCAGGGATAGTAGGGCCGCCGCTGTGGGTTCCCACTGGGGATAATGGATGGGGGCAGCGTGGATGGTGGAGCCCTCCGCAAGCAGGGCTTTTTCCCAGGGGTAGGTGAAGGGTTACGTGGAGGCGCAGTGCAATGAAGCAGTCCAGACAGAGAGGGCAGTTTGATTGTCTTTACTTACTGGCTTCACATTCTGGGGACGTACTGGATCCCAGGTGCGCCCGAATCCCTGATGGCTGTGCCAGCCGACCTGGTGCCACTCTACCTCCTGTGCACTCTCGTGTATGTGGGTCCTCCCTGGTATGGAGTGTGATGCCCCTGGACTAGTCAGGTCGTCACAGGGTACTGCACGTTCTATCTCCCAGTGCAGTACTCAACCCCCAATGGTTCTGAGTTCCCATCTTTCAGTACTGCCTCCACCAGCATATACAAATCCTTATCACACCTCGCACCACACCCTATCAGGCACACTAGTGGGCTGGTAAGCTGGAATAGGGCCGCCCACCTAGGGGTCAGGCAGGGAGGTGGGAGGTGACAAGTCAGAAAAGTGGGAGCCCTCGAGAAGTGAGGAGCTCGAAGAAGCTGGGAGTTCGAGCTCCCAGGGGAGGAGAAGTAGACTAGGTCGCAGAGAGCCAGCAGCCACAGTTCAATAGCCGGGCTGGGACCGAAAGCACATCGGGGTACATGGACCCTAGATTGGGGAGAAGCTTCAAGCAACCCGGTAATTAACCTGCAGAGGACAGGGCCTATATGGACTGTTCCCATGAAGCTCAGAGATCGGGACACTAGCGCAACAAGAGGGATAGGGCTTTCCAAGCACAGCAGCCCACTGAAATACCAAGCGTGAGCTCCTAAGAGCAAGCTCCTCTGCTACTCATAGTAGGGATCAGGGCCTGGAAAGCTCCAAGCTTACGGGCCCATCTGGACACTCTAAAATACTGTACCCGGAGGCAGGCCACAGACCACCAGGCAGTGCTCCAGGGGACGGAACCCAGACGAGCTCCCCAAGAGGGAAGCGGCACCCAGAGACTTGGTTTACCACATTGTCAGCATCTGCTTTTCTTCTGAGTACCTGATTAACCCCTTCAACCAGCAAACCTGCGCTCCATTCCACCATCCAGGGTTCCGGGGCCTTTCCCTACCCGTGGAGGGTAACGTCATCTAGCTGCCCCACTCCATCACCCCGGGTACTCCCAACGGCAGCGGCGGTACTCCCTATTACCGCACACCATGGATGGCATCACGAGCTAGCTAAAATCCCCTGTAAATAACCCCCATCATGTTTTGGCGTGACTCCGAGCACCCGGGTCCGGAGACCCTCGAGCAGCGACGTCCAGATCCAAGCGGTTCGACCGCTGCTAGGGCGGTACACATCTGAGACATTGAGCACTTGGAGGTTATCCTGGTGTCTGGGTTCTGCCACAGGCAGCTTGTACTATTTAAGGGAATATGTCCCGGTCCCCTCTTTGCTGTTGATGCCTCGGACGTTAGTGGTGGCAGATGAGTCCTGAAAACCCACCCGCCTGGCAGAGTTAACAGATGGCTTGAAGTCCTGGTCTGTTCTGGGATCTGCAACCTGTGCGTGCAAAGTACTGTGAGCCCTGGATGTCCACCCCACAGGATCCCTCTGTCCTTGGAGCTTGCTCTCTCGCTCGGCAGCTACTTTCCTCCTCTGAGTGGACGTTCTTTCTACTCGGGTCTTTGCAGTGTCTTTACTACCACTCCGCCGACTTTCTTACTCCTCACTTTCCTTTCTGGTTCCTTCCACTTTCTCTCTCTGTCTCAAGTCTCTGGTCTGTCTTGACACCTTTCTTACTACTCCTCTCCTCACAACTTTAGTCTTTCACTCCTTTTCTCCGACTACTCACTAGTCACACTCCCCAGGTCACTGTCTCCTCTCCAGGTCTGGTCTCTTCCTCCCAGTTGGCTACCTGTCATCTAACAGTGCCCAGCCCGGTCATCTGGCTAGGTGAGGCTCCCAGCCGGGTACAGCAAGTGTAAATGTCCTAGTGCGCTAGTGTGTGTGTGGCTGGCACAGTTATGTTGAACCTGGGCTGTTACCTTGTTGTTACCTTATTTTTGTGACACCTGGTTACCGCAGGGGCATCACACAAACATTTGGGGTCCCCTGTTCCAGGGCCACTACACACCATGATAATGCAAACCATTAATCTACATTAATATCTGTCTACGCCATTATATATCATAAAAATAATTATTTAGGGTTTTGTGATTAATTGGAGAAAGAATATTTTACAAAATAAAAATAGCAATAGTAATGGCAATACCGGTAGTAATGAAATCAGAGTTGTGACCCAGATCATCAAATTCTGAAAGGATACATTGGACCCCATGACTTTCTCACAGAGCCTGGATTCCTGCAATTCCAGCAGGACAAGAATGTGCTAAAGAAAAAAGGTTTACTTTTTGGGTTGGCTTTTTAAAAGTAGATCATAGTAAGAAAATATGTCAATGCTAATGGTTTAATGCAGGATTGCGCTCAGTCATAGAATATGCCCAGCAACAGTGTGGTTTGCTTTAAAACACATTTTTCAAGGTTTTTTTTGCTCACGAACATATTAGTTACAATAATGGATTTTACCTTCTCCAACAGAAAACACATAGCAAATACTTTGGCATTATTTTATTTAAAATAAATATAGTTTTTGTAAGAGTGATATACACCAAAGACATACAATATACATGAGAAACGTGCCATTAAGTTGGCCATACATAAATCAAAGTTGATAGGCAGCCCAACTATTTACTGGTGATATATGTCGAAGGTAAGAAATATCAAGCATGTTTATAAGGACAGATTTCTGCTCATAAAGAGCAAAACTTGACTAAACTTGATCATTGCCCATATAAAACCTTTTCAAAATATGTAATGCAAATAATTGGAGACTGAATGATTGTTCATATAGTCACTTAGTCCCCATATAGTTTGCATAGTGTCGGTAGCACAACTCCGTTTACAAAGGATAATATGCTGTTGACGACAATCAGTTTTAGGCTCTACATGATCCAGTCATCAAGTGCTGCTGATTCCTTCCCTGTGTAGAAGAGCCAGTGACCGGGAATGAGCATCCTGTCAAGTTGTCATTCGGCCAATTGGCCAATGTGAAGTAAAAGGGAACTTAAAATTTCAACGAACCAATCATTTATTTCTCCAGGAGAGATGTCATGGTCAGAGTTATTAAAATATTAAGCAATGCATTGACTGTTTAAATGAGAGTTGATGGAATAATACACAATACACACAATAATAATGATAGCACTGGAAAAAAAAAGTCCAAAATATAAAACTGGTCATACATAAAGGAAAGCACAAGGCAGAGCAGTGGAAAATGTTGGGTAATCTGGTTCCATTTACTTACAAAAAACACTGGCATTATTGTGTTCCGTTTCGGTGGCCATGTTTTGTCAGTATGTTTTTGTCAGAAATAAAGATTTAGTTTTCCTATGAGCGTCCCAACGATTAGTCCCAAAGAGACAACCGTGGTTTTAATGTTATCATTTTGGTTAGAAAAATACCAATTCTTCTGTATGTAAAAGTAATACATCACCAAACCTTGCACACTGTTTTGATTTACCATTAAAGTGAATCTGTCAGCAAGTTTTTGTTATGTAAGCTGAAGACCGCATGTTGCAAGGGTTAACACTGAATTCAGGGATGCTCGTTTTGTCAAGGTCCGAACTGTTGTTTATTTGCTACGTTTGTTTCACGAGCAGGACTTTTCATTGCTAGGACTACAATGTCCCACCCCTGGCAGTCTGACATGCCCCCTCCTCTGATCGACACCTCACAGTCTATGTACAATCACCATAGAGAGCCTGGTGTGGGCGGGACAGCTCTCTGGACTCTTGACTAGAGCTAAAACTTCTAATAAAAGTTCTGTTAGAACAGCGGCACCCAATAATCTAAGTGATACATCATTGGATTCAGGATCTCTGTCTACATTATGCTGCTCTCAGATGAGGTAGCAAAAACTTGCTGACAGATTCCCTTTAAGGCAAAATTCTTCATTTAAATGTTAGTAAAGCAATTAGTTCTATCAGATAAAATGTATCTGTTTTCTATAAAATCAGCCCTATACATAAAGCAAATGACATTACACAAGATCCACTGTTTATGCATATACACATATGAAAAGCAAAATTTTGCATGTATTTAAACATTAATTGCATAATATATGTATTCTAAACCGTCAATAACACATGTGAAATTAGTATTTAATAAAAAGGTATTTTTATTACTAGTCTACAGTTATAAAAATTCTAAGCAAAGTTTTTGGATATAAAATCATGGGGGCAGCTTCTCCCTGGGCTCTGGTGTCTAAAGGAGCCTTTGTGCCACAGACGAAGAATCCAGTATTATCAATGGGACATAGAACTGAGTGAACCTGTCAGGTCCCTATGCACCCAGAACCACGAGCAGTTCTGAGTGCATATTGCTAATCCCTGCCTAAGGCTATGTGCACACGTTGCGTTTTTTTTCAGCGCGGAAAAAAATGCACCCTCTGGCAGAGGGGAGAATTGTAAACAATGCTTTTTGAGAAAAACGCATCGAAAACGCATGCGTTTTTCATGTGTTTTCCATGTGTTTTTTTAGGTGCGTTTTTTAAGACTTGTCAGTGTTAATAAAGTTGGTTGAACACAGACCTTTGGGAAAAAAAAACCCTGTGATGTCATTTCCTTCTTCTCCACATTCTGTACATTCTCCATTGTGGAAACAGAGTGATCTTGGCTGTAATAAAAAATGCCACAACCCACAGGACAGATACATCTACGCAGGGCCCAACGAAGTCGGCTGCTTATTCTACTGCTATTACTTTGTCGTCGTAGACGCCAGGTAATTTTTTGCCCAAAATTGTATAACGTTTCTGTTTTCTTTGTTGTTCTCTATTAACCAATACAATATGTTGTAGGCAATGACCAAAAGGATGTGGGTGCATCCTCTTGTTATGGCACGTGAGGAGAAAGGCCACTTCACCTTACTGTACAGCGATTTAAGGCGGTGAGCAAAACCTAGTCTTTTTATTTTGCTACATATATATATATATATCTTTATGTAATACCATATTTCTATATGGGTCTCTATAGGTTATTTTCCTTTTTTGTTGACATATACAATCTGGATCTAAGGCCCTGTGCGCACTTACCGGTTTTTGCAGCGGATTTCCTGCGGTTTTGCTGCATGTTTCGCTGCATGCTATGTTCATAACATCTCTGCAGTGATTCACCAGCAAAACCTATGGGAAAAAAAATGCTGTGCGCCCTGTGCGGAATTTGACAGCTGCATGTTTTGCAGCAGGATTCCCGCTGCAAAAACAATTGCATGTCACTTCTGTTCCGCACGTCGCTGCGGGATTTCACTCCATTGACTGCAATGTAATCGTGAAATCCCGCAGGGAATAACGCAGGCAGCAAATTCTGTGCGGTTCATTGCGTTTTCATGCGTTATTCACTACGGTATTTCGCGGTTTACCTGCGGTAATGTACATTGCTGCCCTGCGATTTGCAGGGAAGTGATGTTATTATGACAGGAAGAGGAAGCGGAGCAGGGAGTAAACACACACACATCACAGACCCAGGCATAGAACACACACACACACACATCACAGACCCAGGCATAGAACACACACACACACACATCTCTCACACATAGAAATATAGAATACACATACAAATCAAACGGACAAATTTAATATAAAAAAAAAAAGTGTGCTCCGCCTTTTTTTACTGTCCAGCCAGGTAAACACACAGCGGCGGCCCGGTATTCTCAGGCTGGGGAGGGCGGGGGGGCAGGGTTAATGCCCCCCCTCCTCCTGCAGCCGAGAATATCAGCCGCAGCTGCCCCGGGACTGTCGCATCCATTATGCAGCAGTACCGGAGTGTCCCCGACTCTTCCTGTTGCGTTGATGCAGTGGCAATTAGGGTAATATAAGTAGTTAATGGCGGCGCATCGCCGCCACCAAGTCCAGGCTTGATCATGGCAGCGTCTATGTGACAGCTGACATGATCAACCCTTAAGTAAAGTGAATAAACACACACACCGAAAAATACTTTATTTTAAATAACACACAAAAAAAGTGTTTGTTTGATCTCTGTAATCTCTGTTTCTGGATGTTACTGCCCAGGTTTTTTTTCTAATTTTTTTTTTTTTTATTTAAAAGCTATCCAGACAAATTCATTTCTTTTTGTCGGCTACCCATCCACGCTTTTGATAGCTCTCTTTTGACCATTGATAGTAGACTAACATATAAGGACAGTGTGATGCGACAGTCTATCTCTGCTGAGGAAAGGCTGCTCATCACCTTGCGGTAAGTTGAAATGTACTATATACAAAACACTGTTTTTTGTTGATTGTGTTTCTGCTACAGGAATCTGCACCCTTGCATGTTTATTCTCGACATTTTGGCCACACTCATGTGACACAGGGAATGACGTAGACTATGTTTTGATTGTAAAAAAACACTATACTCACCAGACTAATGAGCTTAGGGACATCGATCTTCCGTCTGTTGTACCACGCCATGGCCCAGAGAAGATTCCTCACGAATGGCGATTCCTCGGGAGTCGGGACAACAGCAAACCGGCTTTCCAGGACTTTGCCAGGAAGTGAGGTCAACAGGAAACCTCTTGACCTCACTTCCAGGTAAATGCCTGCGTTCTGGCATGCCGACAAAGCCCGCGGACCGCAACAAAAAAGCAGCTCACTGCGTTGTAGCTGCGTTCTGACCCGCATCATTGATTTCAATGGGGGGAGAACGCAGCCACAACGCACAAAAGAAGTGACATGCTGCTTTTCTTTCTGCACCGATTTTTGGCATCCAAAACGCTGCGTTTAGAAACGCAGCGTGTGCACTGATTTTTCGGCCTTCTCATACACTTTGCTGGGAAAGCTGAATGCATGCAATTTGCCACTGAAACGCTCCGGTTCTAAATGCAGCGTTTCCACGGTAAAAAACGCAACGTGTGCACACAGCCTAACTGTCCCTGTATACACTAGCATAGATAAAAGAGATCTTTAGAAAAAGGATTTTTAAAAATTCTTTATAAATATGCTAATAAGGCCAGGGACTAGTCGTGAAGGCGTTACTTCAGGGAGGATTAAGCAGGGATTAGCAATATATACCCAGAACGGCGTGTGGTTCTGGGTGCATATTACACGTGACAGGTTCCCTTTAATATTTTAGCATTGTAACCCAGGAACTTAAATAATTTTAATTATATACCTTTACATTAAAATATTGTTCTGTGGTTATTTTCCAACTACTGACATGACGTGTTAAACAAAACTATACCTTACACTCCCCTGCGTCCAGTGCCGCTGCTCCCAGTATATTATTCTATGCAGCTTTGACGTCACTTCGACAATGCTGCAGCCAATCACTAAGATAAGCAGCTCTACACAAATGGATGATATGTGCTCACAGATTGGTTGCAGTGGCTGTCGACATGACATTAGCAATGCAAACAAGAACAGACACTGGAAGTGGCTGCAGTGGTACGGCCACTTCTCCAAAAGTGTCACAGGATTTTCATTCCAATAATGCAAGGTCACATATTGCTCAGGTTACTGTGAGCAGCCTGTTTGGCCTGAATATACTATCATGGCTTGCAGTAACTCTGGACTAGTCTCCCATCATTCATATCTGAATGTGATTGTTTGGCAATGCAGAGGACACTGCCAGCAGCAGATCTTGATGATTTACATGTTCAATTGCATTCAGTGTGGCAGAACATTCCTCATACAACCATTAATAACCTCATTGATAGCAGCCAAGGCATGTAAGTGCATTTCTGTACATGGCGCTCATACTCAATATAAAGCAAATCAAGCTGTTGTGAAAATTTTGTTTCCATTTTTTCATCATTTGAAAAAAAAAATATTGTCTATCCGTCCTGTGATTTTCAGAAGTCTATGACTTTTTCTTCTGAGCGTTACAATGTCAATGTTGAGTAGTGTATATCTGGTATTGTGGTGTTCTTCTCAACCTCTATTATAAAATTATAGATTTATCCCACGGAGTGAAAGATGCAAAAAGAAAACTTCGAGAAACAAAATGCCCCATTTGATATTTTTGTTCTTCCCACCTCTCACAAAAAAATGTAAATACAAAGTTAAATCAAAACTCATATGAATCTGAAAATGGTGCCAATAAGAAGTACAGATCATTACAAGAAAACAAGCTGGTGCGAGACAAGTGGTGAGCAATGGGTGTGGTAAAGGATGTCCCCTCCATATACAACCTGTCAAGATTGACAGCAGCATCTTAGGGGTTAAACTTCTGTGATCGGCGTTCTGTATAACATAACAGACACTTGCCTTGCATACATCTGCCATTCATATATGGCATGTGCTGCCAAAACTTGAATGGAAACCTCAGTGGAGGGGACAACGCTGGCCCTTTAGATTTATAAAACATGCTGTATGTAATGTATACAGTATTGTTTGGTCACATTGAAAATACAATCCAATCTACAGGTGGAATGTTCTAGAGCAGATTGATATAGTGTCCTATGGAAAAGAAAGATTAAATATAGCTTGTGTTGTATTCATTTATATGTCTGCTCATTTTGGGCTTTTGAGTCGGGAGGCTTGAAAGTCTTCCTTCTGTAAGTGCACATACTGATAACTGTCAATCACTGATAGGACTGCCCCCTTGACGCAAAATCCAAAAATGAACAGAGGTTTAAATGAATAAAACACAAGTTATACTGAACCTTTTTCCATTAAAAGGGAACCTGTCACCAGATGTGGGGCCTATAAGCTGCGTCCACCACCAGTGGGCTCTTATATACAGCATTCTAACATGCTGTATATAAGAGCCCAGGCCACTGTCTAGAACATAAAAATCACTTTATAATACTTACCTAAACGGTTGCTGCGGTGGAGTTGGGTCATATGGGCGCCTCCGTTCTCCAGTGCCATCGCCTCCTCTTTTGGCCATCTTTGTCGTCCTTCTGAACCCTCTGTGCATGATGCGTCCTACGTCATACACACTTGCTGGTTCCACGCAGGCGCACTACAATACTTTGATCTGCCCTGCTCAGGGCAGATCAAGGTGCGCCTACGCAAGACCTCAATGCCGGCGAGTGTGGCTGATGTAGAACGCATCATGCACCATGGCTTCAGAAGAAGGACGACAATGATGGCCGAAAAGGAGTTGCCAGCACGGGAAAACGGAGACTCCCATATGACCTAACCCCACCGCAGCAACCATTTAGTTGAGTATTATAAAGTGATTTTTACGTTCTACACAGCGGCCTGGGCGCTTATATACAGCATGTTAGAATGCTGTACATAAGAGCCCAGTGGTGGTGGCCAAAGCTTATAGTCCCCAAAGCTGCTGACAGGTTCCCTTTAAACTATATGTAAATGTGTTCCACTGCTCTAGTTCTATAGCATACTGCCTGCATATTAGACTGCTTTCCCAATATGACAGGTTTCTGGAAGAGCTCATTGACAAAGTGATAAAAGATTTTTCCACAACAAGACATCTGATATGAGACATACAGGTAAGACTATTGTCAGCATTCTATAACCTATATGTATATATTAACAGTTTAAAAAAGGTCAAAGTGGTGACAGATTCCCTTTAAAACTGGTGCCTCAAAAAAACTTCTCTTTGAAACATTTTTGTCCATCATATAACATCATTTACTTGGTGTGTTTAAATAATTCATAATGAACGGTAACTTCAACATTCTAAAATCCAAACCTGTTACTACTTATTTCCATGGAGCTCCACTGTGCTGGCTCCTAACAGCAAACTGTGAATTTTGCCTTTATCTCTTCTCGAAACATTTTTACAGTCAATATTAAATTTAAATCCGAGAACATGTAAGATGCAAGTAAACTGATGGATGGGCAGCAACATGCTGTTTTCGCACCGCAGCTCTCAGTTGCCTATGTCCCTGGATTCTAATATGGAACATTAACACCGTTGGTAAAAAGCTGGGCCCTGTTAGTAGACCTGTATGGCAAACCATGGAGAAAACAAGAAAATATTTTGGCAAGAACGGCAAGCTGCTCAACATTTAGAAGTTTCATAAATGACAAGATGATTAGAAATGGAAAATATGTTACAGTCATACAACATGGAGACCACCACACAGAAGGCGGATTTTCTTGTGCACCTTTAATGCACTTCTTAATGGTGCATTTACACTATATGATTATCATGAACGAGGATTCTTAGGAACGCTTGCTTCACAATAATTTTCCGGTCTGAACAAGCTGCCATTTACCAAATGAATGGGCGTTTTGCTCAATCTTTTTGATTGCGCAAAAGATAGTACTGTAGCTATTGGCAGTGCATCATCCTTTGTGCTGCCGAGAATAATGGCAACCTAACACACAGAATAATCTATTACACATCATTACAGATCACAGATCATTCTGAACAGGGTCAGCCTATGTAAACAGGCCATTAAGCAAATATTTGTTTAAATCAGTGAAATTGGACAGTAGGACTCAGTGTTGGAGAAGGATTTTAAGCCATGTATAATACTCAGTGTTCTATAATACATGTTCATAGTATCATAGAGTCTCCCTTCAACCTTAAAAACTAAGTCCATCTAGTTCAACCCGTAGCCCCTAACATGTTGATCCAGAGGAAGGCAAAAAAAAACAAAACACAATGTGGCAACAAGCTCCATGTTTGAAGAATGAAATGTTCATCCAAAAGGTAGTGAAAACAATTACAATATGTAGCTATGTAAAGTATCTCATAGAAAAAAAAAAACTATGTTACAGTGTTGTGAAAAATTGTAACACTAAAAAAAAATCCTTAAAAGTTACAAAAAAATATTTAAAAAATTAAATAAAATATTGGTTTACAGTTCTGTACCGACCTCCGTCAGCTGATCCAGACGAATATAAAATTAACATTTGTGCAAAAATGCAAAAGTTCTAGACACCAATTAGCAGCACTGATGGAGATGGACCTCTGTTTTCCTATTTGTTATCAGTGTCTATAGACACAAAGGAAGGCGGAGAAGAAAGAGCCTTATTAAATATGTGTTTCATCTTTCTTCCAGTTCTGAGAGTACCCAGGTCTTTGGTAGTTTGGATTTGCATGTTGCATATGCTCCAGTGGAACAACGACGTCATCAGGATGAGGAGGAGCTTTGTTTAGTTCCACCACTCGAGGTACTACTACCGACCAGCGATCTGCAAAGCATCAAGACAGACACATTGAGTTATAGAGGCATTATAGTATTCTTTGGATATACAAGCATTGGGACATGCTTTTTAATAACGGAATTCAGGTTTAGTCCACTTGTTAGAGGTATATAAAGTCAAGCCCCTAGCCACACAGTCCATCTACCAAAATTAGTAAAACAATGAGTCGTTCTAAAGAGCTCGCTGATTTTGAGCATGATACTGTAACAAAATGCCACTGTTATTTGTATGTGGTACAGTATTCGTAATAACTGTCATAATAAGTCACTTTCTCAAATGTTTTTCCTCCTAAATCTTGTAAGTGGTATTATTGAGTAGTCAAAGCATTAAGACACCGCATCAACTCTGCTGCACAGTGGCTAATCACAAAGATTACAGAGCTGCGACGGCTAGCGGTGAGGCACTTCGTGCATAGAAGTCACCAAACCTCCACTGACTCAATAACTGCAAACCTCAAATGGCAATAACGTTAGCCCAAAAACTGTGCAGAGAGCATCATGGCATAGGTTTCCATGGCCAAAAAGCTGTATTCAAGCCTTACATAACCAAGCACAAGCAGAAACATGTTCTGTGGAGTGACAATCACATTTCTCTACCTGCCAATCTGATGCATGAGTCTTCATTTAGTGAATGCAAGAAACAGTAACTGCCTAACTGTATTATTTCAACTGTAAAGCTTGGTGGGAGAAGGATAATGGGTAGATTAAAAATGTGACCCCAAAAAACAATGGCGGAATTGCATATCTATTTTTTATCACCATATCTCCACACTTGCATTTTGTTTTTTGTTTACCAGTACTTTCTATGGTAAAATGAACACTATCATTAAAAACTGCAATTTGTCCAGAAAAAAACATGTCCTCATACTGGTTGATGGAAATAGAATAAAAAAAATATATATGATCCTGGGAAGAAAGAGTGGCAAAAACCAAAAGTATTCATGGCAAGAACGGGTTAATATATATTTATTGAGTATTTATATTTTTCTACCAATATCAAACAAGTATGATACATTGCACTACAATAACAAAGGGAGACCTGTATACACAATCCCCACAAACATTTTCTAAAAAATATAATATTCAAATGTTAACCCCAGATGAAGCCATTGCCATGAACTCTACTTGGATGCTGAACGCCTCATCCATTAAACTCTGTGTATGCATTAACAATCTGATCACTTAGGAGCCAAGCTGTAATGTCGGAGGACTGGGTGATGGATCATTTACTCCAAGGATTAAACCATGTTAATAGCAATAGAACTAATCCATTAAGTGTACTGGAGACACAATATGCAATAAAACAATGACCTCACAAGAATAAAGAGAGGGGAAGACAAATTATCAAAATCTTTAACCATCTAGTTTACAATAATAGAATGTATCTACCAAATATATAGTAATGAATATGCCTACCTCTCCGAAGACGTCCCACGGTTTGTGAAAAACCATAATATTGATAAGTATCGTTCTTCCCAGGGTCCTCATTAATGATACCAAGATTCTGATTCCAATGAGACCAATTCACTTCATCCACCCTAAAATAAATATAATGTATACAATTTACTAATACAGATAGTTTATTTTAATTATTTTTTTCCAATTTTTTTTGCTCTGAAATATTTAAACATTTGAAGAAAAAAAACGGATCCTTATCCATGTTGTTGTCCAGCACTGTAAGTAACCTTAATGCATTACTTTACCTGCAAATTTGCACTGTGAACAAGCAATGCCACACAGACACCTTATAGGTATTCCAATCTAAATCATTTATAGCGGAAATTAGCACACTGTTTTGCTGTTTTGTTCCTTCTATGGGCTACCAGCGCGCTTAGCGTTTTCAATAGTCTAACTGCCAACGGCTTGCACTCAAACACGGATAGTCCCCAGTCGGCTATAAATTGGTGAGATAGTATTACTCCTTTTATTTCCTTTGTAATAAGACAATAAGTATTTACTGGGTACAATTTAGCACATATGAGTCTGGTTCTGCCTGGCACTGTATCTCAAAGGAGAGTGATCTGTGGCCACATATGTATGTAGGTACCATGTAGGTGCCAGGGTTAAACAATGACCGGAAACCACTTAAGGCCTTGTGCGCACACTGCGTTTTTACCCGCGGTTTTGCTGCAGAAATTTTTTGAGAAATGTTTCTAATTTTTCTGCAGACATTTCACAGCAAAACCTATGGGAAAAAAAATAGCTGGGGGCACACTGCATTTTTTTCTCAAGAAAATTCTTTCTGCAGAATTTCTTGAGAAAATTTCTTGAGAAAATGTGCATGTCACTTCTTTTCCACAGGAACCTGCGGTATTTCACTCCATTCACTGTAATGTAATCGTGAAATACCGCGGAAATACTGCAGGTAGAAAATAATGTGCGGTATACCCTCGGTAAAGCCGCGGTTTACCTGCGGTAATGTTCATCACTGCCTGCGTTTTGCAGGGAAGTGATGTCATTATGACAGGAAGAGGAAGCGAAGCAGAGCATAAACACACATCACACTCCCTGGATGCCGCACGGAAGCACTTGTGTGACATCCGTCGGGTGCCCGTGCAGTCTGTGTCCTGCTCCAGCCCCACGGCTGCCTGTACTGCAGTGTGTCAGTGTCTGCCCGCCCTGCAGTATCAGCAGCTTCTCACACTGCAGTGCTGGCAGCTGCGGGGATGACGAGCGCTGACTTCAGGAGGTTAGATGAGATCATTACCTGCTGTGACGATCTCCTGCACTCCTGACGTCAGCACTGTCACTGCCTTCTATGCCTGTCTCGCGGGCGGCCCGAGACTGTCACTAGCGGTGATGTCACGGGCTCTTGCGATACTGCTAAAAACGCGGCGGGCATAGAAGGCAGTGACAGCGCTGACATCAGCAGTGCATGAGTTCATCACTGCAGGTAATGATCTCAGCTAACCTCCTGAAGTCAGCGCTCGTCATCCCCTGCAGTGACCTGGGCCGACATATTGATGTTAGCTCAGGTCACTATTACTCTGTTCTTCATTGACTGGGACAGTGACTATGGTATGGATCATCGTGGGACCCTCTTATTGGATTATGCCGGACCTGGAATTGATTGTTCTTTTCAATAAATTGGTGAAAGAGGGAATGTGTTGGGGAGTGTTTTTTCAAATAAAACTTTTTATGTCATCTATTTTTTAATTCTTACTGACTGGGTTTGTGATGTCGGGTATCTGATAGACGCTTGACATCACTAACCCCAGGGCCTGATGCCAGGTGACATTACACATCTGGTATCAACCATATATTACCCCGTTTGCCACCGCACCAAGGCAACGGGATGAGTTGGGGCGAAGCACCAGGATTGGCATATCCAATGGATGCGCCACTTCTGGGGCGGCTGTGGCCTGCTATTTTTAGGCTTGGGAGTGTCGAATAACAGTGGACCTCCCTAGTCTGAATACCAGACCACAGCTGTCCGCTTTACCTTGGCTGGTGATCCAATTTGGTGGGGACCCCACGTTTTTTGTTTTAAATTATTTATTTAATGTAAAATAACAGCGTGGGGTGTCCTCTCTTTTGGATTACCAGCCAAGGTAAAGCTGCCAGCTGTGGTCTGCAGGCTGCAGCCGTCTGCTTTACCCTAGCTGGCTACAAAAGATAGGGGGGACCTCACGTCGTTTTTTTTTTTTTATTATTTATTTATTGGCTAAATACAAGGCTAAGCACCCTTTAGTGCCACATGAAAGTCACTAAAGGGTGCCAGCTTAGAATATGCAGGGAGGTGGGACATTATATAGGTCTTTCTTATCTATTATCTACCTACCTATCTATTCATCTATCCATCTTTCCCTCTATCCATTATCTGTTTATCTATCGGTTATCTATTATCTATATTATTTATTGCAGTTACAGCTTAAAAAAACCGC
This sequence comes from Anomaloglossus baeobatrachus, assembly GCF_048569485.1. Taxonomy (NCBI): domain Eukaryota; kingdom Metazoa; phylum Chordata; class Amphibia; order Anura; family Aromobatidae; genus Anomaloglossus; species Anomaloglossus baeobatrachus. The sequence goes on from NC_134353.1 coordinate 670,847,059, forward strand.
AGGGACCAACCTGCGGAAAAAACGCGGCAAAACGCATGCGTTTTTCCCGCGGTTTTGGTGCGTTTTTTTACTGCAGGTGCGGTAATCTTCAACTCCCAGAAGTTCTCAAGAAATTTTCTTGAGAAAAATCACTTTTCTAGTGCGCACATAGCCTAATACTGGTACGTTTTGACCCTTTTTAGGATGCATTTACACATCCATATACTTGGCTCCTCTTAGCTTACAACAATTCAGATTACATCTGGATTGTTTGGATAAGTATTATACAGTTTGGAAACACTGAAAATACAGCCTTGTAATGGAGTCTTGTGGTTTTTAAAATATCATGGAATAGTGGCTGCTGAACTGAGTAATTTCTCCTCTCTGATTCAGAGAGATTACGGTAGTTTGTAAAGTTTGTAAAATTTAGGTTTTAATTATGATAAGTCTAAGGAGGGATTACCATAGATTCTTCTTAATGGGCTTGTAATTTTACCCCTGCATGATGTTGACTAATCATAAGCAGAAAACCTCATGCAGGGGAAGAAAAAAACAAATCCCAACATAAGCTTAGAGGAGGCCTTCTTATTTGTGAGACATTTAATAATGGACAGCTTTTCTCACAGCCCTGAACTTTGTAGCTATTGTGTAGAGATAAAGCAGAGCCTAGAGTGATTACAAACATCTGCAGATCTATGCGCATAGCAGTCAGTTTGAGGGGAAAGCGTATAGTAGAGCTGAGTGTGATTACAAACACTCTTGGCTCTAACTCGCCCTTCACTACAGTGACTGCAGTGAGATGAAAACTTGTGGTGTTTGTAATTACACTCAGCTCTGGCAAATTCTACACTATATCAGCAGAAATTAGGGCTGTCTGTCATTACATGTCTCACAGGAAAAAGTCTGTTCTAAGCTCATATAGGGACATTAACTTTTTCCCCTGCATGACACTGATCAATCATGGGCAGGAAGCATCATTCAAGGAAAAAGTATACGCCCTCAGAGAAGAATCGCTGGTAATGACTCCTTAAGCAAACATTGTAAACTAAACTTTACAAGCTAACATCTCCACAACGGAGAGAAGGAAGAAAAAATATATTTCATCCAGCTCTGTAGCCATTATTCTATGATGTGGCCAGTTTAACATTCTCAAACTGGTGATAAGGTCCTCTTTAACCCTGTAGTGCTAAATGCTTTCTCACATTTCAAGCTGAGTTTTTGTTTAACTGGCTGGCTGATGAACCAAGACAACCTTTTCATTCCAAGCAGAAATTAGCGCAAAATAGACAAGAGTGAAACGAGGTCTAATTATGAATCAATAACAGATATTCCATTAAATACTGTCATAATTGCCAGTCACTGCCTGTCTCTCATATTTACCAGAAGATTTAAATACCATCTGTTAAATCATGCTGTGCCTTGTGGTATAGCTGGAGAGTTTATTAATATGCAAATTAGGACCCACCACAACCCCCACTCTCATGATCATGAATGATGCCCTTGGGAACCTATCTGGCCTAACTACTTTTTATAGAAGTGCAATGTAAATGCCAAGAGCCACTTTAAACGCAGAACATATGCAAAAGGCAATGATAGATTTGGTCTAGTAAAAGCAATAATACCAATTAATTTGAAAAAAAATGCGCATTTACAAAACACGATTTATAAAATTACACAAAGTAAAATGTGCTGAAAAGAAGTAAACCTCCCCCCAATTATAGTTTTCATCCCCTGGTAAGTGAATACCCTGTGTCGTTCTGGTGTGCTATACAGAGTTCAATCACATACAGCGAGGTGTTCACAAATGAGAAACAAATTATTTACCGGTAGTCCCTTTTGTGCTAAAATTGCTTGTAAATTGCTGTATAATCAGGGAGACGATGATGTGTTTGTGGATTGATGGCTGCATAATATAGCAGTAAGTAAACTATTCTGGAAGTGTAATGGATGTTCTGTTTTCTGATTTGGTTAATTACAATTAAAAAAAAAAAAAAAACTATTGCAAATGCATTCAGGAAACTTTGTATATGAATTAAAGGGTAGATTGGAAATTCACATACTTTATCATTTAATATTCTTGGACTTCAATCATTGTGCTCATAATTTAGAAAATAGGCCATTGGGACTCCTGTCTGAGAAACACTGACTTACATTATTAGTTAAAAAATAATAATTTGACTATAATATATATAGTGGTCTTCTCATGTGTTAAAGAATTGGTTCCATAGCGTTTCCACAGGATACTTATTTACGCCTTGTGTGTGCTCAGTTGGTTATTTAAAGGAAATTGTCAGCAGATTTTTGCTACCTCATCTGAAAGCAGTATGATGTAGGCAAAGAGATTCTGAATCCAATGGTGTATCACTTAGATTACTGGGGGCAGCTGTTCTGATATAATCTGAATTTTTATCTTAAGTCATGTAGCTGAGCCCAGAGAGCCTTCCCCACCCACACCAAGCTCTAAATAGAGATTCTACATTGACAGGGAGAGATTCTACATTGACAGGGAGATGTCAATCACAGGAGGTGGTGTGCTGCACTGAAGTGCATAAGCCAGCTAGACCTAGCAATGTTAAACTAATGGCTTTATTACCCTGTGATTTAAGTAAACACGTAAACAACAGCATGGAGCCTAATAAGAGAGGCATAGTTGTTTTTTGTTTTTTAACCCCTGCAGCATGCTGGCTTCAGCTTATCTAGCAAAAATCAGCTGACAGATTCTCTTTAACTCCCATAGAAAGAAAGTCACATGCACAGCCACTTATCCATTCATTTCCATTTTGATTGATAGTGACACCCTCAGAATAGGATTTGGGGCAGGGGATGCTCATTGTCTATGTCTGCACGGGCTCCATCTCTGAGGTAATACCAGTCAGATATTTATGGTATATCCTGTGGATATCACTTCAATGGGAGTTAGGCTGCAATACCCAAGAAAAGCCTCTGTATAGTATATAGACATGTGCAGTTATGGGTCCATACGCAGTTTTCTTATAACCAATTTGAAAAAAAGCTGGCCAGTGAGGTTGCCAATTGTTGGACTATCACTAATCTGATGATTAGCTCTGAGGATAGGCCATCATTGTAAAATCTCCTGAATAACCTCCTTAAAGGGGATCATCTCGCCTTCAGATCACATGCAAAAGTGAGAAAAATGAACTTTTAAAATCACAGTTGACTGAACTGGTAGTTGAAAATTACATAACAAAAGATTAAGAAAAAAAAGAGAAGATGACAATATTACCTAAAACACCATCGTCGATCAGGAGTCCCATCTAAACTTTTGCCAACTGTTACCATTTCTCCAGATCGAAAAGCTTTTCTTATGAAGACTGGAAAGGACCGCTCAATGTCCAGGATGGTGGTGGCCCACTAAAATAAAATAAGTGAAAGTGAAGGGAGCGGCTTTCCATATTTTTTTCCAAATTCCAGTGAACCTCACAAAACATCTTTAATGCGTAAATAATATATTCCAAAAGTATGGTGAAAACATATTTGTGGTTTGAAAATTATTACTTGTCATCTGTCATAGGGTTCTGAAGAAGGACTCTTTTAATTTAGGGTACATAGGCTGAAAATGTCTTTCCAATACTCACAGAGTAATTATACAATACAGCCTCCTAGTAAAGACTACAAACATTTGCATCTTAGGTGCACTAAATAAAATGGTCATCATTCTGGAATCATTTGGTGGCTTTAAAAAAAAAAAAAAAAAATAGAAATATTTAGATAGCAGCACAAATACGCAAAAAAGTAAGCAAAAAATGGTCAAGTTTGACCTAGTGACAGCTCTTCTTTTATCACCACTATCTGCGACACCAAAGTTGTCAATCTACAATACTTCACTGTGTCAGATGGTCAGGTAGGCATGACTTCACTACAGTAGCAATCCCGCCAAAAAAATTTAACTGACTCTGAAATAACAAAAGATGTTACAAGTTTTACAGGGATGTAAATAGTTTTAGAAGTTGTAAACACTTTTGAAACTGCCATGATATTGGAGCGTGATCACAGAACCTTCAAAAGTTTTGTTGCAAATAGCTAAGAGGGCAATGCTCAGAGACAAGGTGAGGAAGTCTGAAACCTGACCATCACTGAAAAAGATAATGAAGTGGGCCAAGAAATATCTGAACATTTTTAAAAGGTTTTACGGACGAGATGACAATGACTCTTGACAAACCAGCAGGATGGACCCATGGTTGGATCAATAGGCACAGACCTTTACTTTGACTCAAACACCAGCAAGGTGAAAGTGGGTACTGCTATGGGCTGGTATTATCAAATAAGGGTTAGTTGGACTTTTCTGTGTTGCTAATGGACTCAAAATTAAATTTCAAAAAAACCTGCCAACGTTCTTCTAGCAGTGGGACAGGAGAAAGTCTATATCTTCAATGTAAATCATGATTTTGTATGCGGGACAATGCTCCATCAACTGCATTGAAGTCTCCACTGCTTGGCTAGCCAGTAAAGGCCTTAAAAGATGAAAGTATAATGACCTGGCCCCTTCCTTATCTGGCTTGAACCCTATGGAGAACTTGTTGGCCCTTCTTAAACAGAAGAGTTAAGCTAGGGTCACACGAAGCTACGCAGCAGCGATCACGACGACGACCTGACCTTATCAGGATCGCTGCTGCGTGGTTACATGGTCGCTGGTGAGCTGTCAAACAGGCAGATCTCACCAGCGACCAGTGACCAGCCCCCAGCCAGCAGCGACGCGTGGAAGCAATGCTGCGCTTGGTAACTAAGGTAAATATTGGGTAACCAAGCAAAGCCCTTCGCTGGTTACCCGATATTTACCTTGGTTACCAGCGCACACCGCTTAGCGCTGGCTCCCTGCACTCCTAGCCAGAGTATACATCGGGTTAATAAGAAAACCTTTGCTTATTTACCCGATGTGTACTCTAGCTACGTGAGCAGGGAGCCGGCACTGGCAGCCTGAGAGCGGCGGACGCTAGTAACTAAGGTAAATATCGGGTAACAAACGCCCGCGCCGGGGCTTGCAGGGCACGCACGGTCACCGGGCCGGTGGTATTCGGGGTCAGGCTGTGAGTGGCCCGACCCAGCTTCCGTTACCCCGGCGGGTTTCAATAAAGGGAAAGTCCCAAAGTCAGTCCGGTGTAACAAAGTGGGGAAGGAAGGAGGGTGACCGGGTTCCTGGGGAGCACGCCATCAGTCACAGCGGCCACTGCGGTCTCGGCCTCCTCTACCACCGCTCTCCCCCAGGAAACAGTACGGGACGGGAACGGGGGATGCAAGCAGTGCCACCCGTGGTGTGCGGCCAGGTGTTCAGCCGCCGCTGCACAGTCTCTCTCCGGGGCAGGTGTTACAGGCAGCCGGATGGAATCTCTCCCCACGGGTGGAGCGGGGGAGTCCCGGGAGGTTAATGAGACCCAGGGCAACAGTCCTCAAGGACACCGGGGGCACAGGGCGGTGGCATTTCTCACACCAGTTACGGAGTGCGGTTCCAGTTTTTCTTTATTTAAAGTCCGTTCCACATCGCACCCGGGTGCTGGTCCTTGCCGCCTGTAACCTCTGGTCAGTCCCGGGCAGGTAAGAGGAAGGGTCCGGTGGAGTGATCTGGGGTCCCTCTCTTTCGGTGCGTTAATGCCGTCCCCGTGGCATGGAGCATCTTGGGAACTCGCCGCCTCTCTGTCTCTCTCTTGCTCGGTAGCGTAACACCAACCGCCACCGGGTACAACACTCTCCAAAGATCCCCAGTCCTCAGCTCCATTCCTTTCCTCAGATGTTATCAGCCCTGGTCTCGTGGCATCTCCTCAGCAGGAGCTGTACTGTGGACATCTGCACTCTCCTGCAGCCTCTGACGTTCTTCTAAACTTTCTGTGTGTTCTGCACTAAACTCATTCCTATTCAGGTCCCCTCCCCTTGGGTTGTCATGGAAACCTTGCCTGTGTGCAGCCACCTGCTCATTAAGGAGACAGGATGAGTCATGAGGCTAAAAACTACAGGCTGCAAAAGCTATTAACTCCTTCCTGCCAGTGTGATGTGAGTGTGTGTGTGGACTTCACTCCTCCTGCCCGGGAAAAAAATGGGGTAACATTTAATACCCTGTAACGACCCAGTTGCAGGGGCGTTACATAACCAGCAAAGCACTTTGCTTGGTTACCCGATGTTTACCTTGGTTACTGCTTACCGCAGGCTGCCAGAAGCAGTCTCCCTGCTCACTTCAGTTCGTCGCTCTCTCGCTGTCACAGCGATGTGTGTTTCACAGCGGGAGAGCAACGTCCAAAAAATTAAGCAGGACATTCAGCAACGACCGGCGACCTCACAGCAGGGGCCAGATCGTTGCTGGATATCACACACAGCGACAGCGACGGGACGTCGCTGCTACGTCAAAGAAAATGGTGACTTAGCAGTGATGTCGTTGTCGCCGTCGCTGTGTGTGACACCACCTTTATTGTGAGGATAAACAGTATATTTCTCTGAATAGTGTCTGGGAGGCTGTGGTTTGTGCTGCCCAAAAAGTTGATTGTCAACATATTAAGAAACTGACAGACTCCATAGATGGAAGGCTTATGACTGTTAAAAAGAAAAGAGGCTATATTGGTCATGGATTTTGTTTATATCTATATTATTTTTTAACGTCATAAAAAGTATTTTGTACATTTGTTTGGTTATTATACTCAGTTTAATAGATGAAAAAAAATTACGATGGAAAAATGATTGTTTCATTTAGTTGCATAATAATTCTGTATACAAAGGCTGGAGTCACACTTGCATGTGACTCGCGCAAGAATAGAGTCCCATTACCCGACACACAGCCTGCCACTCTTCGGACAGGAGCATGCAGCTGCATGCATTTTTATGCAGCTGCACGCTCCTGTCCAGAGAGCAGTTGGCCGTGCCGGGTGATGTGATTCGATTCTTTACATGAAGTATGACTCCGGCCTAATAGTTGCCCAATACTTCTGCACACAGATATTCTCCTAAGAAAGACACAATCTCATTTTTACTTAAATATTCAGGTTTTAGGTTTATTAGCCTTTAAGATTGACCTATAGCACTTAAGGGTCTTCAATAATAAAATGATTAATACAAAATTGTCTAATTGTGCATACAATGTAGAATTTAGTAATTTTTTTTTTTTATTTGTTCGGTTTTATCTAAATTGAAGTAAACATCAATAAGATTATCTGATGTTAAAAAGAGATTTTCATTGAATGGAGTCAATCACACTGGTTGAACAAATATCTAACCCACAGTCATGAACACAAAATGTGACCAATACAAACCAATGATAACAATGGTTAGTAAGCAAGTAAATTTATTGCTTAAAACTGCTTAGGGTACCTTCACACTTTAGCGATGCAGCAGCGATCCGACCAGCGATCTGACCTGGTCAGGATCGCTGCTGCATCGCTACATGGTCGCTGGTGAGCTGTCAAACAGGCAGATCTCACCAGCGACCAGTGAACAGCCCCCAGCCAGCAGCGACGTGCAAGCGACGCTGCGCTTGCACGGAGCCGGCGTCTGGAAGCTGCGGACACTGGTAACTAAGGTAAACATCGGGTATGGTTACCCGATGTTTACATTAGTTACCAGCGCACACCGCTTAGCTGTGTGTGCAGGGAGCCGCGCACACTGAGCGCTGGCTCCTTGCTCTCCTAGCTACAGTACACATCGGGTTAATTAACCTGATGTGTAATGCAGCTACATCAGCAGGGAGCCGCGCACACTGCTTAGCGCTGGCTCCTTGCTCTCCTAGCTACAGTACACATCGGGTTAATTAACCCGATGTGTACAGCAGCTACATGTGCAGAGAGCCGGAGCCGGCAGCACAGGCAGAGTGAGAGCTGCGGAGGCTGGTAACTAAGGTAAATATCGGGTAACCACCTTGGTTACCCGATGTTTATCTTAGTTACCAGCCTCCGCAGCTGCCAGACGCCGGCTCCTGCTCCCTGCTCGCTTCATTTGTCGCTCTCTCGCTGTCACACACAGCGATCTGTGTGTCACAGCGGGAGAGCGCCTTTGAAGAAAACGAACAAGGGCTGTGTGTAACGAGCAGCGATCTCGCAGCAGGGGCCAGATCGCTGCTCAGTGTCACACACAGCGAGATCGCTAATGAGGTCACTGCTGCGTCACAAAAAGCGTGACTCAGCAGCGATCTCGGCAGCGAGCTCACTGTGCGTGAAGCACCCCTTACTCTGGGAGACCATTTCAGATGTTGCTTAAAGGAGGAGTTGTCAAGCTCAAAAAAAAAAATGTTGTTCAAGTATCTGACATGAATCAGTCACCAGATTTCACAATACAAACTTTTATAGATTTAAGATGTGATAAGGCTGGTGTACTTACTTTGAAAATCAATGTCAGAATGGTCTATAGAACTCTGATATAACATGTTAAAAATCTACCATAGAATAGGAATAGCTCATGAGTCTCTGTCCACCCCTCCTGACTGGCAGCTGCAGCTTGTACTGAGCAGTCAGATCTCAGCAGCTGTCATTCAAGCTAGGTGGATGGAGACTTCAAAAACAATTATACAGCCATTCTAACACGGATTATTTATTAGTTCTATGAGATTTATTCAGTCATGTATGTGAAATCTGGTGACAAATCCACTGTAATCCCTTAGCATGTAGGTTTATGCAAGTACATCAGAGTTGGGGTCTGCAAGTGAGGAGAGGGCTCAGGAGTAGGGTTGAGCGGATCCGCAAAATCCGGATCTGCACGGTTTGAGTGCCCGATCCGAGTCCGACCAGTACCCGGGATTCGGGGTGCACGATCCGTTTTTTGTTTTTTTTTATTCTCTCTCTCTCGTCCTAGCTCCCCATTGATATACATGGACGCAGATTCCGGATCGGATCCGGACTTCGGCGGCAACCAGATCCGGGTCCGCCGGACCCGGATTATGGCCGATCCGCTCAATTCTACTCAGGAGCCAAACTCTATTCACATGTGGTACATGCCAACTATATTATATTAAACAACAAGCATCAGTCTCTAACAGCAATTGCCAGAGCGAAGCTGCTGTTAACCATGTAGATGCTGCTATCAATCTTTAAAAGCAGTATTTAAATGGAGCGGTTGTGCATGCTCCGGATCCCATCAACCCCTTCAGATGCACAGATGGGTTACTATAATAGCTAGGGCCAGTTAAGGCTTTCATTAGTGCCAACTTAGTACTCCCATTACGCTAAAACACAGACTGAGCTTCATAGGAAACTATGATTTTTTTTTGTAAATACTGCTATACTGTGGTATTGTAGTATATAGAACAAGCAATCCAAGGATATCAGGTTCATGTTCCTAAATAAACAAAAGATATAAAGTAAAAAAAATCCAAGTTTTAAAAATATATATAAAAAAGAAAAAAAAAAAAAAAAAAAGAAGTATAAAGATCAAATTATTTCCCACTATTAAAAAAAACCCAATACATATTGTGCCACCACATCTGTAAATGTCCAGTCTATCAAAATAACCAATACAATAGATGTTGTACAGGGAAATACAATCAAAACACCGGTATTGTAGGTTTTTGGTCACCACACCACTCTGTAAAAATACAATAACACGCAATTAAAAATTTGCATGTCCCCAAAATGGGTGTCAATGAAAATATTCGCTCGCCACAAAAATCATAAGCTCTCACACATCTCAATTGATGGAGAATTAAAAACATTAAAAAGGAAAATGTTGACTTTTTCTTACCAAAAAAAAAAAAAAAATTCACCACTGGAAGGGAACATGGCATCAGATTTTATACCGCAAAGTAACACCATCTATGTAAAGTTGATCATATTTGTACCTTTTAGTTTAGAAATCCGAGTTTATGTTTCAGGGAAATTTGTAAATGAGCCGCATGTGCAGAGTGGTGGGCACTATAATTTGCAGCTCTGTTGCCTTTTTTCCCTATTCCTCACCCGTTGTGACTCATAGTTTAGTGCATACACAGTAAGTTCCTGAAGATGAAGAAGATCAATGTCTGGTGATCTGCATAGTTTGCAGACCATGCCATACACTGACTGTCTTCAGCTTGGACATGAGCAATATGGGAAACTGGCAGGAGTGTCCTGGTATCAGCTACATGCTCTTTAAAGTGTGCTGAGAAACATAGCAAACCTTCTTGCGATGGCTTGCATGGATGTCCCGTCCTGGAGGAGCTGGACTACCTGTACAAACCTGAATGGACCGCACAATCGCTAGCAGATTGATGTCCATCAGGTTCAACTGGGACTATACTGTGATGTCCAAGTGTTCCCTTACATGTAGCTTTTATGCTAAAATAATGCTTCCTTTTTATGATTTTTTAGAAATGGCTGGATTTTTACCTGTAACTTCCAAATTTGTTTGCTCTCCTTCGAAACTTGGCCAACTGTTTCCCCCATTAGAGCGATTAACATGTTAAGGAGGAGGACAAAGGTGAGGATGATATAAGTAACCAGAAGGATGATGAAGACAGCTGGGTACTTGGCACTGTTGATCATCTCTAGGTCTCCCATTCCGATGGTTAGCTTGAAAAGATCCAGCAAGAACTTACTAAAGGTGCTACTGTCTCGGCAAGATGGATACTCAGGCACAGAACAGTCCGTTCCATTATTAGTGCAAATTTCCTTCATGGAACAGGGATTCAGCAAGGATACCAGAGCTAGGGTAAGAAGTGAGGAAAGACAACAGTACTAAATATATTGCATCACGATATTCAATATAAACACAATACAAGACATTTTCATGTAATTTCAGGCCTTTTATTTACTTATTTACAAGGTGTGCTTTTGGAAAGGGACACAGTATGCTACATAACAAGGCAAACGTTTTTACAATTTCTCTAAGTTCGTGAAAAAGCTTCTGTGTACCTATATAAAATTGGAAATCCATAATGGTACAATATGTAGCCATATTAAAGTCTTCACCCCCAGGCGATTTTCAGTTTTTGTTTTGTGCTCCCCTTCTTCCGAGAGCTATAACTTTTTTATTTTTCTAGCAATCTTGCCATATGAGAGATGAGTTGTACTTTTAAATGAAACCATCATGAGTTTTACCATATAGTATACTGATAAATGGCAAAAAATTCCAAGTGCAGAAAAGTTGCAAAAAAAAAAAAGTGTGATTGTACAATTGTTTATGGGGAATTTTATTCACCATGTTTGCTATATGGTAATAATGAATTGTTGGTGTGATGCCTCAGGTCAATATGAGTTTATAGATACCAAACATGTATAGGTTTACTTTTATCTAAGGGCTTAAAAAAATTCAGAAGTTTGTCCAAAAAAAGCGGCGTACTTTTTACGCCATTTGCCACGACCTGTAGCGTTCTCATTTTTCGGGTTATGCGGCTCAGTGATAGCTTATTTTTGCAACTTGGGCTGATGTTTTTAATGATACAATTTTTGTGCAGATTCTACTATTTAATCGCCTGTCATTGCATTTTGTGCAAAATTTGAGAGGACCAAAAAATGTAATTTTGGCGTTTGGAATTTCTTTACCGCTACACCGTTTACCGATCAGATAATCTGATTTTATGTTTTGATAAATTGGGCATTTCTAAACGCAGTGATAAAAAAAATACACATTTTGTAACGGTTTACTTTTCAATGGGGCGAATGGGGGGTAATTTGAACTTTTAGGGGGGGGGGGGTTTAAACATTTTTTTTTTTTTTATTTTACTAGTCCCCCTAGGGGACTATAAGTATCAGCAGTTTGATCGCTGATTCATTTCTGTTGACCAGAGCTGCACAACTCTCATCAGCAAAAATGCAGTGTTCCTGTTAGAGCCGCTGCTCTGTCGGCTGTAACAGGAACTACGTCATCACATGACCTGTTGCTATCATGGCACACATCGGCTCCCCGTGATGGTATCACGGGGCCTCTGATGGCGGCGAAGAAAGAGGATTTGCCTGCAGCGGTCATTTATATTGTGCCGTCACATTTTGACAGCGCGATCTAAGGGGTTGAAAATCGCGGATCCACCTGCGCCTGTTAGCCGCACGTCTGTTGTTCAAATCAGCAGGGATTGTAATTACCACTTAATTATTTAGGACGTACTGGTATGTCCTCAGTCATCAAGGGGTTAAAGATCAGTACAAGCACATGTCAGTGTGCTTATATACAAGATTACTGATCAAAACAGTCTAAACAAATACTAGGTTTTAATGCTCTAACAGTTTTCAAAATCTCAAACTAACTCCATGAAAACCTGCGGAAATAGTTCAGATTTCTATAACATTATAGGGTTATTCCATTAATGGATAAAATAGAAGGAATAACCTTTTAGAGTTGTCTGATCTGAAAAATTATAAAATAGCAACATTTACTATTTATTTGTGAGAGGGGTGAGAGTATATCAGTAATGTTTATCCACTGTGAACTGCTGCAAAAATGCTGATTTACTGTTCACAGTGCTGTTCTGGTTCAGTGTTTCTAATAATGGACATATTACAGTACACAGTGTTAACGACCAGCCACAAGTGTCCACTGTTTCCTTCTGTGTTCAACTGTTTGAGAATTATTGCAACATCTCAACAGACTTGACTACTGGACTTCGAGGGCTGAGGAGACAGTCTGTGTGAGCTGCAGGGAAAGCGAGATGTGTCTAACGGAAGGGAGCAGAAACACTAAAGTGAGTTGGCCGAAGATTAATGTTGGAGTTTAGCGAGGAGGGAGGACCGCGACATGTGTGTGCAGCATACTGTGTCGGAGATCACCATTCTGCAGTTGCTGGCTATACTGGTTCACCATGAGAGGATCTCCAAGTCTCCTATTATGGTAGCTGGACACCATAGCACCCAGGTACAGTAAAAGCTGAGCCCAGGACTGCATGCACGTTACACATTCTGTTCTGGCATGAAAACTATTCTGGTCAGGCCCACTATATGCATACACAGTAATACTTGCCTGCTCTGTTGTGTCAGTTTGCAGTTACATTTAAAATCTTAAAGGGACAGCACCCCACATTTGCATTGACTGTTGCTCTGTAAGATTTCCAGGACTGTGGTGCTGAGCTGCGTGGTTTGCTTTTCACTTTTACAGTCTTCCTTCTTTGAGAGGCTTCAGTAATTAAGGGTATTCAGGGGGTTTAGGGTATTTGTTTGTATTTAGGTGGATATGAATGTAAACTTGTGCTGCACCACTGACAAAATTGTTCTCTGGGATTACTAGGTATTAGGCGATTATCCAGATAGTCCCTTGGATAGGCAAAGGTTGGTGAGAAAGCGACAAATTTCCATTACGGGTGGCGCAGCACAGGGGCCTTCAGCCTTGTATTTATATTCTTGTGGGTTTTTTTGGATGGTTTTCTGTTTTGGTGTACTTTGCATAAGTAAAGCAACCATTCATCAATTGAACTGCCTAGAGTCACTTTCCGGATGCGTGGTTTTGCTGTATACACCCTGTTCATGACTTAAATACTTATATTCTTTTATTAACAAAGTGACCCAAATCTTCAAACATTTCCAGTGGTCTCTGCAGCTCCACTTCTGGCTTGTGTTTGACACAGATAAGTTTCCAGAGTTGACATTAGACCAGTGGTGCAGCTAAACCAGTCCCCTTCTCTATAACAGCCATTGCGTAGACCGAGAAGGGGGCTTGGTTAGGAAAGAAAAGGACCACAATGATGATGAATGAACACCGGAAACAATCCCCTGTGTAAAACCCAAATTGGTAGTGGATCTGCTGAGACCTAGGACAGATGTGGATATTTCCGGATAGTTCCAGTTTTGGGCACTTTTATAAAGTCTTTAGTAAGTTGCATATCTTACCACTTAAAGGGAACCTGTCAGGTGTAATATGCACCCAGAACCACGAGCAGTTCTGGGTGCATATTGCTAATCCCTGCCTAACTGTCTCAGGGGGCATTGCTCTAGAATCACTGCGTTAAGAAACACGTGATGGTGTCTCCGCAGTGGATATGTTGATCTCCCTAAGGTCAACAATGCTTGCTTAAGTAGTCTTTTACTAGGCATTGCCCCCACTAGCCAGATTCCTACTCCACACTGATGAGGGGCAAATACCCCGAAACGGCTGTCTGTGGATGGATACCATGTTTGATATAGGTGGTCTCCTTGACTGGAGACTGCCCTTCCCGTGGTTGTTCCTTCCCGGTGAAAGACCTGGCTAGTTTCCTGGCAGCGTTGAGAAACACGTGTTGGTGTCTCCGCGGCTTTTTTATTTGCATACTTCCCAGGGGGCATTGCTCTAGAATCACTGCATTGAGAAACACGTGATGGTGTCTCCGCAGTGGATATGTTGATCTCCCTAAGGTCAACAATGCTTGCTTAATTAGCATAAATAAAGAGATCTTTAGAAGAAGTATTTCAAAAGATCTTTTACCATATGCTAATGAGCGAGGGGACTAGTCCCCTGGGCGTTAGTTCCCCTTGCCGGTCAGCTCCATTAGCATGGCAGCACGCACTCTCCTCTCCGCCGCCATCTCATCAGAGGCTGGATTTCGGCTCAGTGCGCATGACCCCGGAGTTTGGGTCATGCAAACTACTTTAGTTTGAAGCCAGGACACGTACACCCAGCTTCATAGTGCGTATGAGCCAAACTCCAGGGTCATGCACATTGAGCCAAAATCACCCATCGGACGTGATGGCAGCGCCCACAGGGGCGCATTAACATGCTAATGGAGCAGACTGACCAGGGAACTGACGCCCAGGGGACTAGTCCCCTCGCTCATTAGCATACGATAAAAGAATGCTACTAGATACGGGACGGTTAGACAGGGATTAGCAGTACGCACCCAGTTCTGGGTGCATATTACACCTGACAGGTTCCCTTTAAACATGCTTAGGGTAGAAATTTTTTTTGTTTTAATTTTTTTTTCTTAAGCTTGACACAACTTGTAAATGCTTTGAGAAGTTGGCTTCATGAGATATTCCAAAATTATGTCTATTTTGATTAACATTTAGACTTGCATAATTTTTTACCTTTTATTATACATACCTGAAGCATAGCCAATCATAAAGAGGAGATACACAAGGAGGAAGCGGAACAAATCCTTAAACAAGATCTGGAAAATAAAAATTAATAATAATGTATAAAAAAAAAAGAATATAAGAAAATAGAGTGAGAAGTGAATCTAGGATCAGTACATCTGTTGAAAAGGACGTCAATTAAAAGGTGTTGTCCCAAAGCTAACAGTTAATTTAATATTAATGTCTAACAATTTAATGTTAAAACTGAAAACTTTTTTAAATGTGCTTCAATTAAACATTACAAAATAAATGTCCTAGACTAGTAAGTTCAGAGGAAACAAGGGTAAACATCTTCCCAGACTGTGTAATAATACCTCTCTTTGTACTTCGCACATGCTATTATTTATTTCTTGGCTCATACATAATAATTATACTGCTTCTGACTGCTATGCCTTTATTACTCCCATTATGTTACATTTGCCTGGATCCATACTATTTTTCTTGTAAAGGTCGCTACGTACGGTATTAGATATTATATTCCCGTTGCACCTTGCAGTCATGTCCACTGTCATTGACACTTCTTGCTGATATTTTAACTTGTCCTTTTATCATGCATTAATAAAGTAAACTATTTTTAATAACAATTGTTTAGCCTTATTCCCTCTTAATATACTAGCCTAGGACGTTTATGTTGTATTCTGAATTGAGGCTTTGCTTACTTAGGACTTCTACCGATATACCAGACCATTTTTGATTATCTAAATTGGTCTTCAATTAAACATTATCTATTGTTCTGTCTCTACTTTAACCTACTATTGTTTTCAGGGGGTTTTCTTAAGGCCCAGTCACACACACACAATGACTTAGGGGTGCTTCACACATAGCGAGATCGCTACCGAAATCGCTGCTACGGCACGGTTTTGGTGACGCAACAGTGACCTCATTAGCGATCTCGCTGTGTGTGACACTGAACAGCGATCTGGCCCCTGCTGCGAGATCGCTGCTCGTTACACACAGCCCTGGTTCGTTTTCTTCAAAGACGCTCTCCCGCTGTGACACACAGATTGCTGTGTGTGACAGCGAGAGAGCGACGAATGAAGCGAGCAGGGAGCAGGAGCCGGCATCTGGCAGCTGCGGTAAGCTGTAACCAGGGTAAACATCGGGTAACCAAGGTGGTTACCCGTTATTTACCTTAGTTACCAGCTTCCGCAGCTCTCACGCTGCCTGTGCTGCCGGCTCCGGCTCTCTGCACATGTAGCTGCAGTACACATTGGGTTAATTAACCCGATGTGTACTGTAGCTAGGAGAGCAAGGAGCCAGCGCTAAGCAGTGTGCGCGGCTCCCTGCTCTCTACACATGTAGCGATGTTATGATCGCTGCTGCGTCGCTATATTTGACAGCTAAGCAGCGATCATAACAGCGACTTACCAGGTCGCTGTTACGTCACAGAAAATGGTGACGTAACAGCGACGTCGCTGTCGCTATGTGTGAAGCACCCCTTACCAGCGATCCCAACAATGATACGACCTGATAAGGATCGTTGGTAAGTTGCTGGGAGGTCACTGGTGAGATGTCACACAGTCAGACCTTACCAAGGACGCAGTAACGATCAGCGACCGTATAATGATCTCGGCGGGTGTTGGGACTGTGTTAGGAGGTCGTAGATAGGCATCAAACACAGCGATGTGTCCTCCACAGAAGAAAATGCCCTGACCATTCAGCAATGACTAGCGATCTCACAGCAGGGGCCTGATTGCTGGTAGGTGTCACACATTACGAGATCGCTGGCAAGATCGTTGAGCATCACAGAAACTGTGACTCCGCAACGATCTCGTTACCGATCTCATTGTGCGTGACGGGGCCTTTACACTCTGACGTTTTATTTGGTTCTTTGCCAGCATACACTGGCGAATCATAAAAGGGAGCTGGCGCTGCAGACACTGCCATAGCTGCTGTCACAAAGCTGAAACGGGACATCCCTTTCAGAAGCTGGGCTAGCCTCCGCTATAATGAGCATGCGCTGGTTGTCAATTCTGACACATGCTTAGTATGTGCTCCCTGCTTGCCGCTATATTACTTTCACTGTGCACTCACAGTGCAGATGGGCTATAAAGTGAAGTGATGCACCTGCAAAACAAGTTTTTGTGGTTTTTTTGTTTTTGTTTTTTATTAAAATAAATTATTAAGTTAGGATTTTTTTTTAGACTGCATACATAAAATAATTCAAAATGTAAACCCACCTTTTGAAGCATAATGCTGTATGTCCCTGTGAGTTTCAATCCTCTGGTAAAGTACAATGCATTCATCCATCCTAAAACCAGGGCAAACACCATAACGGCCAGATAGGCCTCAATACCAGCCAAGTAGAGGGCAGCGCTGACAATCACCAATACAGAGTAGATGAAACTGGATTAAATTGAAAAAAATGGAGAAAGAGAAAAAGATAAAACTAGTTTAGATCTACAAACAAAAGCCGGCAAAATAATTAAAACCCGTAATTGAAAATTATGGTTCTAACGAAGGTTTCCGTATTTTTAAATATTGTTAATATTTTAGCATTTCTTAACTATACAGAGTTGTACCATTACTGAGAAATAGGTGCATTTCCATACAAAGTGTAGAAATATCACCCACACTGAGATCCTGGTGACTAAAGAGTACCTCTGCATTTAAAAAGGACACCATTACATTAAAGGGCACAGTTGCAGATTTTACATTGCGGCTCACATGCTTTAAGTAAACAGTGACAGATCATCTTAGCAGAGTAGGAGAAGAGTAGAAGTGTAATGAAGAAGAAATTGGGTATATGCCGCGCTATCACCACGGAATCTGATGTTAATTTTATCCCTTTATTCTTTGTACAGGTCAACGCGTTTCAGAGACGACTGTCTATGAGGACAGCAAAGAACTGATATTGTTCTTTGATGTCCTGATGAAGGAGACAGTCACTGAAACGCGTTGACCTGTACAAAGAATAAAGGGATACAATTAACATCGGATTCCGTGGTGATAGCTCGACATATACCCGATTTCTTCTTCATTACACTTCTACGTTTAACCTCGGGGCTGCGGCTGTCGCCATCTCTACATGTGCTTTCAGGGGTTGTGACTTTCACAATAACAATAGGCGAGTGCGCCTAATTCTTATTCTTGTTTCCCTTACCAGATAAGACCCTATTGCACTTTTTGCTCCACAGTTTTATCTCCAGAATAGGATAAGAAATAGCTATAAACACCATTTGATACTGGTATACTTAGCAGGAGTTTCCCTCTAATATATTATTACCGTACTTTCATTTAGAATATGAACACTTACTACAATAGCTGAAAAGATCCATCTACGAATAAGGAATTTACCCCCGGACACTTCTTCATAAACAGGTCTTTAACCTTTAAAATAATTTAATTTTAAAAAAGAAAAATTAGAAAACAGTAAGAAATAACCTGCCTCCCTTCTGGTAGAAGATATTAAGGATTAGAATAATTTTGTCTAATTTAGATATTGGCAGTTATTGACCTCCATCATATAGAGGTCTGTACTGTACAATGAAGACAAATGTGTACGTATGAAAATAAAGCCATACAATGGTCTGAAAACCTCCCACTAAAATGTGTTACATGTCATGCCATGAGAAATAAAGCGTAAGCGCAGAGCAGTAGTAGTCATCACTACAAAACTGGTTTAAAAAGCTTCATAGAAATATCAACACTTACATTGGAAAGAAAGAAGAATATCCCAGTTAGCAAAGTAACAATCTCTCCAGATAGCCGCAGGTAGTCCACGGTCGTCTTATATGGATAGGGCGGCTGGCAACAAGAAAGAAGATTTTGATTAAGCGTTTCACGCACAAAAATAAAGGATCACTAAATAAAACAATATTGAATGACTAAACAACTCTAATTGTGCCAGTTATGTGTATGTGAAGCCATCGCTCATCAGATAAGCAACTGCTTTACTAGAGAGTGAGGATAAGGCCATGTGCACACATTGAGTATTTGGTGAGATTTTTACCTCAGTATTTGTAAGGGGTACTTCACACACAGCGAGATCGCTACTGAGATCGCTGCTGAGTCACGGTTTTTGTGACCTCATTAGCGATCTCGCTGTGTGTGACACTGAGCAGCGATCTGGCCCCTGCTGTGAGATCGCTGCTCGTTACACACAGCCCTGGTTCGTTTTTTTATTGTTGCTCTCCCGCTGATAAGCACACATCGCTGTGTGTGACAGCGAGAGAGCAACAATCCTGAATGTGAAGGGAGCAGGAGCCGGCGTCTGACAGCCTGCAGTAAGCTGTAACTAAGGTAAACATCAGGTAACCAAGGTGGTTACCCGATATTTACCTTCGTTACCAGCCTCCGCAGCTCTCACGCTGCCAGTGCCGGCTCCTGCTCCCTGCACACACTAAGCTAAGCGGTGTGCGCAGGTAACTAATGTAAACATCGGGTAACCATACCCGATGTTTACCTTAGTTACCAGTGTCCGCAGCTTCCAGATACCGGCTCTGTGCAAGCGCAGCGTCGCTTGCACGTCGCTGCTGGCTGGGGGCTGGTCACTGGTAGCTGGTGAGATCTGCCTGTTTGACAGCTCACCAGCGACCATGTAGCGATGCAGCAGCAATCCTGACCAGGTCAGATCGCTGCTGCATCGCTAAAGTGTGAAGGTACCCTAAGACAAAACCAGGAGTGGGTAAATAATGGACAAGTGGTGCCCGAGTTTCTTTCATACTTTTCCATAGATTGCTCCACTCCTGATTTTGACTCACAAATACTGATGTGAAAAACTCACCAAATACTGAACGAGTCTTTAAGCTTCTGCCAGGGCCTACTTCATGGGGAACAAAGGTTTGGACATGAGACGTCTGTTTTCCAACCATGTATTTTTCACAAAAAGAACAAGTACCCATTATAGTCTATTTTTGTGTTCACATGTCCATGTGGTCTTGTAGACCAAGACCACTGAAATTATTGTTTTGTTTTTTGGTTTGTTTTTTTTGGGTTTTTTTTTTAAAAAAAGAGCAAATACAAAGATGAAGCAGCTCATTCGTTAGTTGCCGACAACCTTTGTGATGGACGAACGATCGGTAACACTAACATTTGTAGGAATGCCATAGATAATGCAGAGCTGGTGGATTCTAAAACATAGCACTATTATTATTATTTTTTATTATAGCACCATTTATTCCATGGTGCTTTACATGTGGAAAGGGTTATACATAATAGGGACAAGTACAATAATCATAAACAAGGCAGACTGGTACAGGAGGAGAAAGGACGCTGCCCGCGAGGGCTCACAGACTACAAGGGATGGGTGAGGATACAGCATACAAGTGAGTGACTTTCCACAAAAGGTGCAGGGTTTAACTAAAGGCCCAGTCACACTAAGCAACTTACCAGCGATCCCAACAACGATAGGGATCACTGGTAAGTTGCTAGGAGGTTGCTGATGAGATGTCACACTGCGACGCTCCAGCGATCCCACCAGCAACCTGACCTGGCAGGGATCGCTGGAGCGTCGCTACACGAGTTGCTGGTGAGCTCACCAGCAACCAGTGACCAGCCCCCAGCGCCACGTGGAAGATGCTGCGCTTGGTAACTAAGGTAAATATCGGGTAACCAACCCGATATTTACCTTGGTTACCAGTGCACGGAGCTACACGTGCAGAGAGCAAGGAGCAGCGCACACTGAGCGCTGGCTCCCTGCTCTCCTAGCTACAGCACACATCGGGTTAATTACCTGATGTGTGCAGCAGCTACATGTGCAGAGAGCAGGGAGCAGCGCACACCGCTTAGCGCTGGCTCCTTGCTCTCCTAGTTACAGCACACATCGGGTTAATTACACGATGTGTGCTGCAGCTACATGTGCACAGAGCAGGGAGCAGCGCACACTGCTTAGCGCTGGCTCCCTGCTCTCCTAGCTACAGCACACATCGGGTTAATTAACCCGATGTGTCCTGCAGCTAGATGTGCACAGAGCAGGAGCCGGCACTGACAGTGAGAGCGGCGGAGGCTGGTAACAAAGGTAAATATCGGGTAACCAAGGACAGGGCTTCTTGGTTACCCGATATTTACATTGGTTACCAGCCTCCGCAGAAGCCGGCTCCTGCTGCCTGCACATTTAGTTGTTGCTGTCCCGCTGTGAAGCACAGATCGCTGTGTGTGACAGCGAGACAGCAACAACTAAAAAATGGCCCAGGACATTCAGCAACAACCAACGACCTCACAGCAGGGGCCAGGTTGTTGCTGGATGTCACACACAGCAACATCGCTAGCAACGTCACAAAAGTTGTTCGTTAGCAGCGATGTTGCTAGCGATGTTGCTTAGTGTGACGGGGCCTTTAAAGGGGATTCCTAGCCAAACAAAAAACTTTAAACAGCTCTATAAAACTTACCAATTTCGTTCAATTAGACCAGGTGCCTCCATCATCTGGTAGTCACTCACTCCAGGAACCAGTCATAACTGAGCCCTACACACATTTCTGAGGTCATCTAATGATTATTATTATTTATTATTATAGCGCCATTTATTCCATGGCGCTTTACAAGTGAATGAGGGTATACGAACAACTTTTGTGACGTTGCTAGCGATGTTGCTGTGTGTGACATCCAGCAACAACCTGGCCCCTGCTGTGAGGTCGTTGGTTGTTGCTGAATGTCCTGGGCCATTTTTTAGTTGTTGCTGTCTCGCTGTCACACACAGCGATCTGTGCTTCACAGCGGGACAGCAACAACTAAATGTGCAGGCAGCAGGAGCCGGCTTCTGCGGAGGCTGGTAACCAATGTAAATATCGGGTAACCAAGAAGCCCTGTCCTTGGTTACCCGATATTTACCTTTGTTACCAGCCTCCGCCGCTCTCACTGTCAGTGCCGGCTCCTGACCTCCCCTAACCAACCCCCCAAGTGGGCGACACTATTCCACTCAGGCCGTCCACTGGTGTGTCTGATGGGTGTGGTGCAGAGTGTACATAGGATTTTAATCAGCTGTTGTAGGCAACACCATGTAGTTGGGGACCCATAACCAGGAAGGAGATGGATATTTCACGGGAGGGCAGATTGCACAATACCCTGTGACGACCTGATAGTCCAGGGGCGTCACACATACACCTGCTTATCGGCGTGCTGCAGAAGGTTTTTTGAGCAATTTGTGATGGTCTAAGGATCCAGACCCCCACTTATCTGCAGTGCTTGTTAAGGCCCCGTTACACGCACCGATGTATCTAAAGCGGGCTTTACACGCTACAACAAATCTAACGATGTGTTGGCGGGGTCACGTCGTAAGTGACGCACATCCGGCATCGTTAGTGTTGTTGTAGCATGTGACAGCTACGTGCGATTGAATGTAAAACCGTTCATCACATACATGTCGTTCATTTCCTTAAAATTGCACGTCGGGTTGTTCAATGTTCCCGAGGTACCACACATCGCAGTGTGTGACACCCCGGGAAAGATGAACAGATCTTACCTGCGTCCCGCGGCTCCCGCCGGCAATGTGGATGGAAGGAGGTGGGCGGGATGTTTACGTCCCGCTCATCTCCGCCCCTCTGCTTCTATTGGCCGGCTGCCGCGTAACGTCGCTGTGACGCCGAACGTCCCTCCCACTCCAGGAAGTGGATGTTCGCCGCCCACATTGAGTTTGTATGGAAGGGTAAGTACGTGTGACGGGAAATAGTAGTTTGTGCGACACAGTCAACAAACTGAACGTGCCGCACATACGATAGGGGCGGGTACAATCGCATACGATATCATATGTGATATCGTAAGGTGTAAAGCAGCCTTTACGACATATCGCCAGGGTCACGGATTCCGTGATGCACATCCGGCATCGTTAGCGACTTCGTTGCGTGTGACACCAACGAGCGACTGTTAACGATGGAAAATACTCACCAAATCGTCCATCGTTGACACATCGTTCATTTTCAAAAAATCGTTGATTGTTGAGGGCGCAGGTTGTTCGTCGTTCCCGAGGCAGAACACATCGCTACGTGTGACACCTCGGGAACGACGAACTACAGCTTATCTGCGGCCGCCGGCAATGAGGAAGGAAGGAGGTGGGCGGAATGTTACGGCCGCTCATCTCCGCCCCTCCGCTTCTATTGGGCGGCCGCTTAGCGACGCCGCACAAACAGCCCCCTTAGAAAGGAGGCGGTTCGCCAGCAACAGCGACGTCGCTAGGCAGGTAAGTCCGTGTGACGGCTCCGAACGATATTGTGCGCCACGGGCAGCGTTTTGCCCGTGATGCACAAATGACGGGGGCGGGTACACTTGCTAGTAATATCGCTAGCGATATCGCTGCGTGTAATGGGGCCTTTAGGAAGAGACTGGATATTAAATACAAAATAAAATATTTATTGTATGTTAGTATCGTTATATTGTTAAGGTATTAAGAAAGAAAAAAAAGTTTAGAAATCAAACTTTATATTGACACCAGTTTTAGCAGTAGAAAAACCAGAGTGTGTGCCCTATCCACACAATGTAAAAAAATAGGTGCTAAAAACCAAAATAGCAAGCAACATTGAGAAAGCAACAAATTATATATATAATCAATGTGGCCAAAAAGCAATATTAAAAACAATTAAAAAGTGCAGAAAAGCACATAACTAAATACAAAACCCAGCAGGGCATCTTGATATGTGCCGGGATCCAAGCTCCCCCCTTCACTACAGTAAATAGAATGGCAAGGCCTCCCCCCCCGCACCGACATAAAGAAACATATAGCACATATTTCATAACATAGAAAGCGCCAAAAATAGAAAAAAATAATAAAAATAAGAGATACAAATTTATAGAGGTGAAAAATTATCGACCTACAGACTAACCAGATTCAAATTTCCCTAATATGGCCAAAATGACCACTGTACAGAATATATATTTCCAATAAGTGAGAGATATGAACGCAAAAAATGTAAATTGTAAAAGTGAATTTAAAGGAGGAAGGGTGCCGAGAGGGGTAGTGAGTATAGTGAAGTTCCATGAGTATCGTGACCAGCCTTCTCCCTCAGCAGTGCTGTTTGATTAAGTTGTGAGGTGGGGGGGGTTGTCATTCTATTTACTGTGGTAGGGGAGGGGAGTTAGACCTCAGCATATATCAGGGCGCCCTGGTGGATCCTGTATTTAGTTACGTGCTTTAATGCATTTTTTCCATAATGTTTTTAATGTCTACTCTGCCACATTTATTCTATGAATTGTTATCTAATATATAAAGCTAAGTGTATGTATGTGTGTGTGTGTGTGTGTGTGTGTGTGTGTGTGTGTGTGTGTGTGTGTCCGCTAAAGGAATCTGCACCGTCGCATTTACAATCACGAAATTTTGCACAGACGCCCCATGTGACCCAGGGAATGTCATAGACTATGTTTTGACGGGAAAATTTAACCCCACGCTTTACAGTTATTCAACAAAATCCTGCCTCCATTTCACTGAATGGAGGTGGGAGCTACGGGCTATTAATAGCAACTGTCAGTGGTTGCTATAGGAACAAAATAAACTGTTTGTATAATAAGCTTATGTGTGAGGTAATATGATGTCGGTGGTGAGACAGACAGAGAGAGACAGACAGCCGGGCAAAGAGAGAGACAGACAGACAGACAGACAGACAGACAGACAGACAGACAGACAGACAGACAGACAGACAGACAGACACAGACACAGAGATAGAGAGAGACAGACAGACACAGAGGTGGAGACAGATAGACTGATACAAATACAGACAGATTTAGAAACAGACAGACAAAGAAAAACACAGAGAGAGACAGACAGTGACACACAGACAGAGACTGGGAGAGAGACAGAGAGACAGTTACTATCTCGGGCAACGCCCGGGTACTACAGCTAGTATCTACTAAAAAGGCAATATTAATCAATACTTAGTGCGCACAATCCTTTCTATAGAGCTATGTTTTGTCAGGGTTCTTCACAGCACAGTATATATAATCTGGCCGCATGGTTTATATTCCTGTAAAAGTTTATATTACTGTTAAGGTAAATTTTGCACAAAAAAATATTTTTGGTTGTTAATCAATTTACACCTACTTTGCCTTCCATGGGTCTGTAATAGGCAATTAATGTAAATATGATCATGGCAATGAGGTAGGAGACAACACTGATGTAGAATGAGACTGCTCCAAATTTTCTCCATTTGTCTCTCAACAGTTCATTGATAGGTTCCACTGCCAACATTTCATAGCGATTCTGGAATAAGAAAAATAATCAACAAGATCATTACATTTAGAAGAAACATAAAAGTGAGACCTTAGGTATCACAGTAACAAATTCTGGACAAAAATGGAAGCAGAATTAAATAAAATAAGTATATATTAGCTGAACATTCAATTACAGTGATTACTGGAAATATGGGAATATTAGTGAAGATATTACGAAAATAGAAATTAGTTCTTTGCCACGTCAATAGGTTCATGCTATTAGGCAAGGCACCACGTGGCTCCCAAAACTCTGCACTTGTAATGGTAACCCAGCAGTCCATGGCTGCTATTGCCCAGTATCTCATCTCAACATCCATAACAGCACACTTATGAGGACAAATCAGACAGCTCTCCACAAGTGATGAGCAAGCACTACCAAGGTGCTCGGTACTCAAAACGAGCAGTCAGAAACTTGGACGGGCTCGGCGTAAGTGCAGAGTATAACGTGAGTCAATGGGAAACTCCGAAAACAAAAGCAAAAATAGAAAAGATCACCATGACACAGGTATGCCTGAATAAATCCTTGTAATGTCCTCCACCAGGTCCAAGCAGGATATAGGATAGCTAGCCGCACAATATAATGATCCACATGAAGAGAAAAATCTGCCGGGAATCCATGGTGGCAATAAAATTTAACTTTTAATAATTACTTTAATAGTTCATCACACCGGCATTGTCAATATCAACTTCATAGATGTTTCCAGTGAAAACAACGCGTTTCGGCAGCGATGCCTTCTTTTCTGGTCAGAGAAGGTATCACTGCCGAAACGCATTGTTTTCACATGTAACCATCTATGAAGTTGATATTGACAATGCCGGTGTGATGAACTATTTTTAAAAGTAATTATTAAAAAGTTAAATTTTATTGCCACCACAGATACCCAGTGGATTTTTCTCTTCATGTGGATCATTAGAATGGAAAACTCAAGCATTTTTCCAGAATATCTTCTGGAAAAATGTTCTAGTTTCCCATTGACTTTCATTATACTTAATACTAGAGTCAAGCCCATCTGTGCGTACGACCCGCTTGTTTCGAGTACCAAGCACCTGAGCATGGTAGTGCTCGTTCATCAATATTTGACACTATAGTTGGTGTAAAGGCTGCAGATTACCCTATTACATCATTTCAAGTGAGAGCCATCACAATGCAGAAACCAGCTCGAATGTACATACACAGTGTAGTATTTCTATATAGTGTTTTGAGTTATTACTTTTCAGAATACAAAGATAAACAGTCAGTCATATTTCAGTTCTGCTCTCACCTCGACCTTACTATTATACACCAGAATTTCAAGTACAGAGACCTCTTCACCACACGTATCTAATGATGATAAGTCATACAGGGAGGAGTAAACAGGTCCATACGCCCAGTCCCGGAATTTCCGAGACAAGTGTCTGGCTTCTTCATCTTTTATCTCTAGCCGGATAATATGCTGAAATATCTATAAAAAAAAAAAAAAGTAACAATTTTAGCCATTTGTAGTACTAAAATAACAGGATTTTTCTAGCAATCATTTTTTGAAAGCAGATGTTTGTGACCTATTTCCCGAAAGAGGACAAAGACTAACCAGACAAAAGTCACTTTAAATGCTGATCACATATAAAGATTTAAAAACAAATATTGTAAACCTTAGACTTTTAGCTCAAGTAATATAAAAATTATATCCATTCACCGTGAAATACTTCTAGAGTGAAGCATAATACCCATTAGCAACACAAGGGGGCAGTATAATACCAAAGTAGAGGCAAAGTGTATTGTTCATTATATCACATGGGTAACACTACGGTATCAAGCTAATGTATTGCTAGAACGATCTTTAACAAAATAAATAACCCTTTAAATGTACCCCTCTAAATGGGGACAGTAATTGTAATTATTCCATATATGTATACCTGTAATACATGGCCATTTGCCATAGGCCACTAAACTGATGCTATAAGTTAGAAGAAAAAAGGTTTTGTTTCTCTCACGGAGAACAATCAAGCACTGATACTATAAAAATATCACAGTAACATTGCACAATGTTTAGAAACCTAAAAACAAAAAAACACGACAAATACTCACCCCTATTTTACCCAGTTTTGCTGCCATCATGAGGGGAGACATGCCATCATTGTTCATTATAGCCTCCAGGCTACAGTCAGGATAAAGTTTGGCACACTTTATGACCAGAAGATCATACATTTTTGTAACAAATTTGGTATTCTCTCTTGTATTGTCTGCAATGGCAACCAAAGCATGTAAGACGGTATTCCCTCTTGAGTCTTGACGGCGCATATCTGCTTTCTTGTGAGCGTTCTCTGTCAGGTAGTGCACAATGTCAGGCTGATTGGTGCAAGCAGCGAGAGATAATGGGAGCTCACCTAGGATAGTAAGAAGACAGTGTCATTTCTGTACAGGGACCCAAAATACACATTTTTATTACTATACCTTCACAGAGGATTAGTTTTTACTGATATCCTAGGGTTCATAAGAAAATCAGATTAGTAGAAACTTAAAAAGGCATACAGGCATTTTGCTTTATCAATGAGAGGACCCCACTTCACACTACCCTCTACCAGGAAAGATAACATTTTCACCAATCTAAACCACCAAAGTTATCCCCTTAAACAACCACAGTTATTGGCATTAGCACCTTTGCAATCCAGGATGTTTTAAGCACCACTCCAGAGTTTTTTTGTTTTTTTTTATTGCACTGCTGGAGTGGTGCTTTACATCTAAAATCACCTGACCCCTGCATAATACTTACCCACCACCGTATTCAACTGGTATCACAGGAGCTCCTGCTGGGCTCCGGCAATTTGTAAGCAGCCGGCAGCTCCGGTGTTTCATGGAGCGCACTGGAGGTCACAACTCAATACAACATAAATCTAACCTTGCATTATACTCACTAGCGCTTTGGTCCCAGCTCTATGAGAGTGAGAACAAAGCTCTCATAGAGCTGAGACCAGAGTGGCACCGAAAAAGCATGAAAGCACTAGCTAGCAAGTCTAATACCAGGGGCAGGGGGGTTAGATTTAAAGAGCCACTCCGGGACTGAAAAAAACATGCTGAAATGGTGCTTTAAATTAATCCTTTCCTCCACTTACAAACATAAGTATAGCCCGCTGGGGCCTGCACCGAGCTCCTCTCATGCTTTTCACCATGCACCTGTAATTTAATAAAGAAGATCATTTGGCATACTTTGGAGAGTGCGGTCTCGTCCCTTCTATGGACTGCATCTGGAGAAAAAAGTAGTCTAGCTCCACCAAGATGGTACAATCATACATGCTGTCTCAAGACGGTTTTCTATATCTCCCAACAGATTCTCAAGAAGATTGAGCAAATACAAAAGATATGGGCCATTTCACAACGAGAGGCGAACAGGATCATGGAAGCGCATCAACTCGGCAACAGGATCGGTATCTGCTCCTTTGTGCAAGAAGGACCAGGAGGAGCACTGTCCAGATCCTTACAAATTACCAACAGGCTAATTGCACATTTCTGACCAAACTGTTAGACAGAGACTACATGGCGATTACATGAGGGTACTATACCCAGCGCTTGCACCCCAACTTTGGTGTTTTCTAGCAAATACCAACTGAGCTCCAGAATTGCAGGTCCACCATTGGTGCCTATTCTTTTCACAGTTGAGATCAAGTTGATACTGGCAGAAAGGGTAGAGTCTGGAGACTGTGGTGAATGTTATTGTAGCGCCCCTGAGGCTCTGGTCGCTACAGAGTACTGCAACTGAGTTAAGGAGCAGTATCTATCAGGGGGTAAGTGACCGGTGGTTTGCCGTGCTCACACCAAACACATTACACATACAGTTAGGTACCTTCCCGACAGGAGGGAGTGGACTGGGGTGGACAGGGAGTTAGCCATCCAGTAGTATGGGACGTCCCGGTCACCAGAACAACCACTAGTGTTGGGTGCCACATGGAGTATAAGAGGAAGTAGCCATGACACAGAGAGCTTTGCTGAATGGGAGTCCCCTGAGACTGGGTGTAGGAAAGCACCAGTGCTGGTGGGACAAGACACAGCTCATCTTTCTGCTGCGGAGCCTGGGGCTTGTGAGCAGGAGCTCAGCCCAGGTTCCTTCTGCTGATCACTGGACAGCAAAGACAAACAGGACATTTACACTGACACCGGTAACTGCCTGGAACTTGCAGCGGATAACCAGAGACTTACCAGCAGTGAACAAGGACACTCTCAGGCAATCTCCTAACCAGTGAGTAAAAACACCTGAAACGGAGCTCTTGCCTAGTTTCCATTGTTTACCGGCACCCACGGCCCACTACCAGTCAGCCGGCCATACCCCCTGTGGCCCCGTCCCTACTTGCGGAGGACCCAACATCCAGGCTGCTGTCAACATCAGCCCCAGCAGAGAGACTGGGCAGCGGCGGTTCCATCACCATAACCGCAACCCGCAAGTGGTGTCACGACAAACTTTATTAAAACATTCCCCTGTATATAAACCCCTTTTAAAGCGATTCCCATGGTCATGGAACCAGGCCACCCAGTGACACATCCCAGTAGTACATCCCAGTAGTACACTGCCTAGGACCGAGTACCCAATAGCCCCGGGCGGCACATTATGTTAACTGCATCATAATTCAGTATTTAGCAATGGTTGGTGTCAAGAAGAATATTTTTGAAGGGTCGCATAAACTTCCTTTGTCAGGAATGCATTCCCAGACTGCAATCAATTTGAGAACTACTGGACATTTTGTATCAGTGCAACCAATTGCACCAAAAAGCGCCCCAGACAACATACAGAAAACGAGAGAACAAGGGTGCAGAACCGTAAGTGTCATCGAGAAATGAAATAAGTAATTTACGGTGACCCAGATAAATGTAACATCATGCTCATATGAGCTTCTAAAGTCAGATGTATGTAATGCTATATTCTGACTGCTCAGGTGTCACCTCCCTGCTGCTGTGGTAACGCGGCAAAAATCCTCACGACCCCGCCCCCCCCTGCCCTGGGGACAGCACTCAGGTGCCTGAAATGACAGATCAGTTTCAAGTCTGTGTCATTAGGACGGGTTGTTTGCATAATATTTTCACAATGTAAGGGCAGATGTGTATTCTGCTGCAGGACAATTACCAGAGTACGCACTTTACGTTATGATTCAAAAACACTTTCACGTTATAGGTAAAAAACTAGGGCTATAGAATATTAGAAATACAATAGAACATTATGCTCTGTATTTCTTACTTCTAGAACATGAATAAAGGGCCATTTACACGCTGCACAATTGCTAACGATATATCGTCGGGGTCACGGTGTTTGTGACGCACATCCGGCGTCGTTAGCGACATCACAGCATGTAACACCTATGAGTGACTTTAAACTATCGCAAAAGAGGTAAAAATCGGTCTGTGAGAGGTCGTTCATTTACCAAAAAATCGTTGTTTGGTCAGTAGCGAGGTTGTTCGTCGTTCCCGAGGCAGCACACATCGCTATGTGTGACACCGCAGGAACGAGCAACATAACCGTACCTGCGGCCGTCGGCAATGAGGAAGGAAGGAGGTGGACAGGATGTTCGTCCCGCTCATCTCCGCCCCTCCACTTCTATTGGGAGGCCGGTTAGTGACGCCGTTGTGATACCGAATGAACCACCCCCTTAGAAAGGAGGCGGTTCACCGGTCACAGTGATGTCGCTAGGCAGGTAAATATGTGTTACTGTTCCTAGCGATGTTGTGCGCCACGGGCAGCGATGTGCCCGTGACGCACAACCGACAGGGGCGGGTATGCTCGCTAGCGAGATCGCAGCGTGTAAAGTACGCTTTAGGCTTATGTTGTATAGATTGGGGCGCACATATCAGTGCAACCTGTGCAGTCGAAAAGGAGCCCAAATAGGTAAAGGGGCCACTTCTACCGCCAATGCTGGTATATTGAGCACTATGAAGTTATTGGACTGAAAAGGGCTCATATACTGTTCTTACAAAGTCTGTGAATACCACTGGTTCTAGATCATTTAATAAAAGAAACAATAAAAATAAATAATAGCATCAGATGAAAGCAGAGGTAACCTGAAGTTTCTTGTTTAATAAATAGTTTAAATAAAGAAATCATAGTATTAGTACAACATATATGTATTTCTATTAAGAAACACCAGACCCAAATCAGCACACAGTTAGCAAAATATATAGGTACCACTAGAGTTTCAATAGCATGACAGTAAAAAGAGAAAAAGCTTTGTACAGTGTTGAAAAAAGACTGATTGCTCTCAGGGGGAGAAACAAAAGAACCTTGTAGTTATAATACCTTTTAATGGCTAACAAGCATAAGAAAAATGGAGTTAGAAAGCAAGCATTAAAGAAACTTGGGTATCCTCATCAGGCGCAGTATAACAAAGCATGTGAAGAAATAGAAATATACACACAAAAAGATCAGAGGCGGTGTAATAAATAGTCATTTAAATAAACAAACAAACTGAGCTTAAAGAGTGAATCTTTAGTTAGCTTAGATAAGTGGTTTTATAGCCCCAATATCCAAGTAAGATCAAAAGACCTGGTGGTGCCCTCACTGTCTCTGGAGCAGATTCCTCAGATCTTGTAGCAAGTCATAAATCCTCCTGAAAGATTTGTTTGGTCACAGGTAAAATTATTTTTTTTTGTTTTGTTTTGTTTTATCTGTAACAAGCTGTACTACCCGACATTTCCCAGGATAGTGATTCTCCCTCAGCAACCAATCAGAGCTCCTATTATTGACCTGTAGCAAAATAGAAGCACAGTTGTGATTGGTTGATAGGCCACCTGATTAATATCTAGGCTGTCAAAACAGCCAATATATTACCTCACATAACCAAACAGTAAGTGTAGCACCCCTGAGGTATCAGGTGCCACAAAATGTAACCTGTGGAAACCCAAACCCCGGAATATCCATGCCAGTCAACACACCAGCACCCTCAGGCCACATACATAACCCCAATTCCAGACTGGGAGACTGCCTAGCAACAGGTAAAAGGGATGGGCACTTATTGGTTAATTGTCACCCAATCTGTAGGGAGAGACACAGCAGATTGCTGTTTTCCAGTACACTATATGGTAAAAATGTATGGTGTCATTTCAAAGTACAACTCGTCCCGCAAAAAACAAGCCCTCATGTGGCAAGATTGATGGAAAAATAAAAAAGTTACGACTGTCGGAAGAAGGGAGCAAAAAAAAAAAAAAAAAGAAAAACGGAAAGAGCCCGGGGGCTGAAGGGGTTAGAGAACTTGACATTGCAACACCTTGATTTTTTCCCTCTTGAACCAGGCCTTGGTTTTCTTGGCTGTGTGCTTTGGGTCGTTGTCTTGTTGGAAGATGAAATGACGACCCATCTTAAGATCCTTGATGGAGGAGCGGAGGTTCTTGGCCAAAATCTCCAGGTAGGCCGTGCTATCCATCTTCCCATGGATGCGGACCAGATGGCCAGGTTCCTTGGCTGAGAAACAGCCCCACAGCATGATGCTGCCACCACCATGCTTGACTGTAGGGATGGTATTCTTGGGGTCGTATGCAGTGCCATCCAGTCTCCAAACGTCACGTGTGTGGTTGGCACCAAAGATCTCGATCTTGGTCTCATCAGACCAGAGAACCTTGAACCAGTCTGTCTCAGAGTCCTCCAAGTGATCATGAGCAAACTGTAGACGAGCCTTGACATGACGCTTTGAAAGTAAAGGTTCCTTACGGGCTCGTCTGGAACGGAGACCATTGTGGTGGAGTACGTTACTTATGGTATTGACTGAAACCAATGTCCCCACTGCCATGAGATCTTCCCGGAGCTCCTTCCTTGTTGTCCTTGGGTTAGCCTTGACTCTTCGGACAAGCATGGCCTCGGCACTGGTGGAAACTTTCAAAGGCTGTCCAGGCCGTGGAAGGCTAACAGTAGTTCCATAAGCCTTCCACTTCCGGATGATGCACCCAACAGTGGAGACAGGTAGGCCCAACTCCTTGGAAAGGGTTTTGTACCCCTTGCCAGCCTTGTGACCCTCCACGATCTTGTCTCTGATGGCCTTGGAATGCTCCTTTGTCTTTCCCATGTTGACTAAGTATGAGTGCTGTTCACAAGTTTGGGGAGGGTCTTAATTAGTCAGAAAAGGCTGGAAAAAGAGATAATTAATCCAAACATGTGAAGCTCATTGTTCTTTGTGCCTGAAATACTTCTTAATACTTTAGGGGAACCAAACAGAATTCTGGTGGTTTGAGGGGTTGAATAATAAACGACCCTCTGAATAAACTTTTCACAATTTAAAAAAAAAAATAAAAAAAGAAATAACAATCTTTTTGGCTGCAGTGCATTTCACACTTCCAGGCGGATCTACAGTCCAAATGTCACAATGCCAAGTTAATTCCGAATGTGTAAACCTGCTAAATCTGCAGAGGGTTGAATACTACTTGTAGGCACTTTATAGACACCTAATTGTCTTGCCTATGTAAAACCTGCCACAAGGGCAGAGGATCACATAGACAGTGAATTTAGTCTTGCATGAAATAAACTGGTGGACAGAGTGCAAATGCGAACCAACCTGTAGGGACTGGTCAGTAAGATGCAAGTTACAAAACCACTTCTCCAGCAGTCATGTGAGTTAAAGGAAAGGTTACAACAAAGGGGGTACCGGAATAAATTGATCAATTCTGCTTATGAGAGGGTTAGATCTGGTGCCCCTCGACCTGACCAAGAAAGCCGCTCTAGGAAGAGGGACGGTGATTTGAACAGATTTGTCTTTAGTTTCAGATTTGGGCCTTTGGAACATGTCATACGGAGAACTTTATGTAGGAATTGGCATATCCTGGAAAGAGATCCTGTTTTGGCTGAAATGACCAAGGCCAATCCTTTGGTCACATTCAGACGATGCAGCAACCTGCGGGATAAGCTAGTAAGAAATAGACTCACCAGCCCTTCGGTGTGGCTGGATAGATGCTGCCCACCGGGTAATTACCGGTGTGGCAAATGCAGGTTTTGTAACTTGCATCTTACTGGCCAGTCCCTACAAGTTGGTTCGCATTTGCACTCTGTCCACCAGTTTATTTCATGTAAGACTAAATTCACTGTCTATGTGATCCTCTGCCCTTGTGGCAGGTTTTACATAGGCAAGACAATTAGGTGTCTATATATTCGGTTCAGAGAGCATTACAATTCTATAACGTCAGGCAAAGGTTCCCCCAGACTGATTACCCATATCTGCGAACATCATAATGGCAACCCTGATGTTTTGCGTTATGCTGGCCTAAAGAGGGTTATCCTCCCATATAAGAGGGGCAATCTGCAGCAACTTTTGCTACAAGCGGAGGCCAAGCTGATTATTAATTATGGAGTACAAGGTGCATTAGGGTTAAATGAGTGCGTGGATCTTTCAGTTTTTCTGTAAGTTCTCCCTGTACTTATGCCTCTGTGTGTTTGTGTTTTTTTTCTTATCTTGACACAAATTGTTTGTAATCATGGCTTTTATTATGTATTATTGCATGGCGCATTCCATGTATTGTATGTATATTACATTCTCCTTGTATGTTTTTATGTGGCTTGCGACGCACCTGTGAGCACTCCTTTATAAGGGGTGGTGTTACAGCTCCACATATGGACCCGTGGAAGCCTAATTAATTAGGCGAAACGGCCGTCGTCCTTTGCTTGGGAGCCAGCTCACAGTGCGTCTCCAGCCTTTTACCCTGCACCATTGAATAAACAGAATTCCTGCACAGCGGCCGGAGTGCGGTCCTTCATTCTTCTTATTTCATCTATACATGGACTTTACTATTGGACGAGCACCCCCGCTTGGGATACGGTAATTTTACAGCCCTCCGTGAGCACACGTGCGTTACCGCAAGTGACATGCAGTGGTGCAGGACCACCTCCATATTTTTTTGCTGTTACTTCTTAAGCGGGCTTTATACTCTACAATATATCATACAATATGTTGTCGGGGTCACGTCGTAAGTGACGCACATCCGGCGCCGTTTGACATATCGTAGCGTGACAGCTACGAGCGTCTGTTAACGAGCAAAAATACTCACCTTATCATTGCTCGTTGACACGTTGCTCATTTTCTAAATATCGCACGTCCTTCTCTGAGCCGGTTGTTCATTGTTCCCGAGACAGCACACATCGCTCCATGTGACACCCCGGGAACGATGAACACAGCTTACCTGCGTCCCGATGGCAATGCGTAAGGAAGGAGGTGGGCGGGATGTTTACGTCCCGCTCATCTCCGCCCCTCCGCTTCTATTGGCCGGCCGCTGTGTGACGTCGCGGTGACACCAAACGTCCCTCCTCCTTCAGGAAGAGTATGTTCGCGCCCACAGCGAGGTCGTTTGGAAGGTAAGTATGTGTGCCGGGGGTTTCCGACTTTGTGCAACACGGGCAACAAATTGCCCATATTGCACAAACGATGGGGGCGGGTGCGATCGCAAATGCAATCGCACGAGAAATTGAAGCATGTAAAGCAGCCTTTAGAGTCTCAAAACAGGGAACCGCTAGCATTGGATTATCTAAACCCCTTTCCTACAGTTAAGGGGTGCTTCACACACAGCGAGCTCACTGCCGAGATCGCTGCTGAGTCACGCTTTTTGTGACGCAGCAGTGACCTCATTAGCGATCTCGCTGTGTGTGACAATGAGCAGCGATCTGGCCCCTGCTGCGAGATCGCTGCTCGTTACACACAGTCCTGGTTCGTTTTCTTCAAAGACGCTCTCCCACTGTGACACACAGATCGCTGTGTGTGACAGCGAGAGAGCGACAAATGAAGCGAGCAAGGAGCAGGAGCCGGCGTCTGACAGCTGAGGTAAGCTTGTAACCAAGATAAACATCGGGTAACCAAGGTGGTTACCCGATATTTACCTTAGTTACCAGCCTCTGCAGCTCTCACGCTGCCTGTGCTGCCGACTCCGGCTCTCTGCACATGTAGCTGCTGTACACATCGGGTTAATTAACCCGATGTGTACAGCATCTAGGAGAGCAAGGAGCCAGCGCTAAGCAGTGTGCGCGGCTCCCTGCTCTCTGCACATGTAGCTGCATTACACATCGGGTTAATTAACCCGATGTGTACTGTAGCTAGGAGAGCAAGGAGCCAGCGCTCAGTGTGCACGGCTCCCTGCTCCCTGCACACACAGCTAAGCGGTGTGCGCTGGTAACTAATGTAAACATCGGGTAACCATACCCGATGTTTACCTTAGTTACCAGTCTCCGCAGCTTCCAGACGGCGGCTCCGTGCAAGCGCAGCGTCGCTTGCACGTCGCTGCTGGCTGGGGGCTGTTCACTGGTCGCTGGTGAGATCTGCCTGTTTGACAGCTCACCAGCGACCATGTAGCGATGCAGCAGCGATCCTGACCAGGTCAGATCGCTGGTCGGATCGCTGCTGCATCGCTAAGTGTGAAGGTACCCTAAGAGTGGATTGACAATGTGGGAATCCCAGTTATACTAATGCAATCAACATCTGGAAAGAGATTAGTTGATTTCACAGAAAACATGTAAATGCCCATTTACTTGGGTTCAATTAAAGTATTTGTATATTTAGTCTGCAACATAGTTAATTAGGGTTATTTACAAACAATAGGTTGACCCAAGTCAGAGAGTGTAGATGGATCTAGAGCAATTCTGATTATTCAAGGACCAAATATTACTTATTTATATAAGGGAAGATGGGAGGATCACAGATTTACACCTGGATACTATATATACCGTAGTCTAATGTATGTGGAACAGCCAGACTAATGGGCAATTACAAGTTCAGGAGTGGCTGCAGAGGATAAACATATATTGATTACTGCACAGAACAAAGCAAAAATGGAAAGTCCAGCACAGTAATGGGAAATTGTATTTAAATATTTAGAGTATTATGTCCAAAAGTGAATCAAATCCATTAAATCAATAAGTAGAAGCTGAAAGGATCAAAGCAAAGGAATAAATAATGGCCCTGAGCTATGCATAAAAGTAATATTGTAATGTGGGAGGCTACTGTAATTTAATATATGATTAAAAAAAAAAAAAAAAAGATTGCGCACAACTAAATTTACATTTTATTATATTAGATCAATTTTTTCCTGTAATCTAGCATACCTAAAGTAATTTCCCAGCCATCTGACAATTGTAGGGTAAGGCGTGATCTCTCGGGGTCAGCATTCTTCCAGGTGTATTAGGAATGTAATAAAATGCAATGCGTGTTCATATGCAGTAAATTTAGATGCAGCTTGTAAAGACTGACAATGCGAATTTGGCATTACCACGTAGGTGTAAACAGGGTCAAGGAAACTTTCAAAATTATAATCTTTCTTCCTTTTCTTCTTTCTTTAAGGATTTTCATTTCTTTAAGCAGATGTGTGACAAGGAGTAGACGGCTTTGGATTCGAACTTGCAGCACTTCATCATTTCAGGTCATAGATTGCATTTTCCAGCTTCATCATCATCCAGACTTAGGGCGAGATTAAGCCAATTAAACTGTTTTTGCCCGGTGAAGATGAATGAAAGGCTCCATTGGGGCTCTCACAACAAGCCTCTGTCCTCTGGCAATGTTGTCATCGGTGAATTTATATAGTCAGCCTGTTCAAACCGAGGGAACTCCCTTTGCTGCAGGACATGCTGGCTCGTTCTGTACTTACATTCTGTATACTCACTTCCTGACCAGTAAAAAGTATAAAAACAGTAGAGCACTGTGCAGACAGTGGAAAGGCTGACCAACGTAAACCATAGAAGAAGGCGAGTGTACTGCCAGCATAGAGCACCTCATGGAAAGAACCAGGAATAGATCATACGCTGCCATTAATTCCATACAATTAGAAGTATTTCACATATATTTTAGGAACTGGAATTCAGAAATGGATTACATAGGACAATGCATACTTGGGGTCAATATGATTGGACAAGCCTCTATGAAAGTAAGGGGGAAAGCAGCAATACGAGCAGGATCTGCATGTAGGTGCCTTTCTGGTAGGCGCAGTCCAGATTATTCACCATATAAACATGTAAGAGCAGAAAAAAAAGGACAATCTTTTACTTTATGTCATGAGACTGATGTAAATTATAGTCAAATCTGTGCATAATAGCCACAAACCACAAAGATCACAGAGTTTATCATAGTTTTGAAGCTCTGTAAGGCCCCATTCACATCTTTTTTTCCAGTAAAATACCAGGCCCCATGACAGGATCCCAACTGACCACATAATAGTTAATAGGATCAGTCAACGTGCCGAAAGTGGCCGGCAGTCAAGAGTTCCGGCACTTCTGTTAATTTAATGCTCTGCTTCGTTAACACATTAGAATAACAGAATTAAAATTGCTGATGTGAACATAGAGTTAAGGCCGCTTTACATGCTGCGCTGCCGCCCAAAAGAAGCGGAGGGGCGGAGATTAGCGGGACGAACATCCCGCCCACCTCCTTCATTCCACATTGTGGCCGGGAGGCAGGTAAGGAGAGCTTCCTTGTTCCTGCGGTATCACATGGAGCGATGTGTGCTGCCGCAGGAACGAGGAACAACTTAGTTACTGCTGCAGTAACGATATTTGAGAATAGACCCCCATGTCACCGATGAGCGATTTTGCACGTTTTTGCGACGATGCAAAATCGCTCATAGGTGTCACACGCAACGGCATCGCTAAAGCGACCGGATGTGCGTCACAAATTCCGTGACCCCAACAAGATCGCTTGAGCGATGTCGTAGCATGTAAAGCCCGCTTAAGAAATGACATGGCTTTCTCAGTGATGTTGTTACGCACAGAGTAGAAGATGTTCCTATATAACACGTGACGTACGTGATCTGACCAAACGGGTGTCTGACACACTACGAAAAAAACACCACAAAAAGGGGGAAACACCAGTGTCACGATACAATGGAGGTCCCAGTCACTAGGGAGAGGGCTGAAGGAGCACCTCCTGTACTCACTTCAAGCTGACTCCTGAGCTCCCTAGCGTCGCTATAAAGGTTCTTTCATCCTGCCATGCCAATGTATGTAAAGCACTATGGAATTAATAGCGCTATATAAATGAATAAAATTATTATTATTATTATTATTATCCTGTCAGCGAGCAGGATACCTGGATCCCTCAGCTGGCCCTAAACTCACCCTGAATAGTGAGAAGGCTGACAAGTACACTAGATTTGCCAGAAAGCTAAAACACAGAGGGAAAGGAAAGACAGACGAGGGGAATAAAGAGAAGGATACAAAAACACTAAACATCACTGTAGAAGACAGACTCTAAAAGTAGCAGGTGGATGGGCACAGGTAATACCTCAGCAGTTCCTTCCACCAGGTTGGCCAAAGTAGAAATTATTCTAACAGCAGCAAGGTCTGCTGGGAAGGCTCCAGTATTTAACCTAAATGGGCGTGGGCCCAAAGCAGCAACAGCTGTCTTGCAGTGCTCTGAGTTGCTGGAAACAAAACCTGAAATGAACTCATGAGACACCAAAGGAAAGGAAACTTCATTTAATTGAGGACTTAGGATGAAGATGGAAGGCTCCAGTCCTAAGGCTGTCACTAGTCTTAAAACAGCAGGGAGGCGACCGTAACAGATGTGGATCACATACACTACAGTTCAAAAGTTTAGGGTCACTTAGATATTTCCTTATTTTTGAAAGAAAAGCACATTTTTTTCAATGAAGCTAACATTAATCAAATATACTCTATACATTGTTAATGTGGAAATATCTATATAGGTGTATAGAGGCCCATTTCTAACAACCACCACTCCAGTGTTCAAATAGTACATTGTGTTTGCCAACTGTTAGAAGGCTAATGGATGTTTAGAAATCCCTTGAGCAAGTATGTTAGCACAGCTGAAAACAGTTTTACTGATTAGATAAGCTATACAACTGACCTTGCTTTGAGCTAGTTGAGAATCTAGAGCGGGAAGCTGGCCTTCAGGGCAGAGTGGCAAAGAAAAAGCCATATGTGCAAAAGAACACAGACATTGGACAGAGGAAGATTGGAAAAAAAGTGTTATGGACAGACAAATCGAAGTTTGAGGTGTTTGGATTATACCGAAGAACATTAGTGAGATGCAGAACAACTGATAAGATGCTGGAAGAGAGCTTGACGCCATCTGTCAAGCATGGTGGAGGTAATGTGATGGTCTATGGTTGCTTTGGTGCTAGTAAAGTGGGAGATTTGTACAAGGTAAAAGGGATTTTGAAAAAGGAAGGCTATCCCTCCATTTTGCAATGCCATGCCATACCATGTGGACAGCGCTTGATTGGAGCCAATTTCATCCTACAGCAGGACAATGACCCAAAGCACACCTCCAAATTATGCATGAACTATTTAGTGAAGATGCATGCAGCTGGTATTCTAATCTGTAATGGAGTGGCCAGCCCAGTCACCAGATCTCAACCCTATTGAGCTGTTGTGGGAGCAGCTTGACTGTATGGTACGCAAAAAGTGCCCATCAGGCCAATCCAACTTGTGGGAGGAGCGTCTGGAAGCATGGGGTGAAATCTCCAGATTACCTCATCAACTTAACAGCTAGAATGCCAAAAACGTCTGTAAAGCTGTAATTGCTGCAAAGGAGCATTCTTTGAAGAAAGTAAAGTTTGAAGGAGAAAAATGGATCAGGATGGATGGGGTTATAAAGCAGGATGGATGGGTTTTATAGCAGGATGGATGGGGTATATAGCAGAATGGGGGCATATAGTAGGATGGATGAGGGTATATAGCAGGATGGGGGTATATAGCAGGATAAGGGCATATACTAGGATGGCACTATGTAGCAGGATGGGGGCTATACCATGATGGCGGTATATAGCAGGATGGGAATATATACCATGATAGTGGTATATAGCAGGATGGGAAGATATACCAGGATGTGGTACATATATACAAGGATGGGGATCATATACAAGGCATGAGGATCATTACCAGGATGGGGTACCTTAGTAGAGAATTTGGGGACATTACCCCCAAAACAGTGTCAGCAGCAGATCCTCACCCCATAAGTGTGTCATGACCAAATTTTTTGCTTAAAATTTTATTTTCCTCCTCTAAAACCAGGGTGCGTCTTATAGTCCGAAAAATACGGTAAACACTTTTTTTCCCCTTTTCTTTATATATTTTTGCATTTTTCTATTAGGTTTTAAGACAGTTGGATTATCTAGACTTTTACCATTGAAGACCATCTAATGCTCCCGTTAATCAGCTACTTGAAAATAGGGAGATTCTTAGAGTAATTTTAGTCATACAGATTAGATTACTGTAAATCCAGAAAAAAAAAATTATAACTACTTTAGCACATGTATCTCAAGTTATGAGACCCTGTAGAAATATCCCTCAATGACCCACACTTCCTTTAAGCAAGTCAATAATGTTAAGTGGG
This sequence comes from Anomaloglossus baeobatrachus, assembly GCF_048569485.1. NCBI lineage: Eukaryota > Metazoa > Chordata > Amphibia > Anura > Aromobatidae > Anomaloglossus > Anomaloglossus baeobatrachus. The sequence continues at coordinate 670,888,368 of NC_134353.1, forward strand.
GATCAAAATAGTACCGTAAATTGTATGTGGCGCCCCTGACCTGGTCAGGCACCACTGAGTACTGCACCCATGCTGGGGACAGTACAAAACAGGTAATCCAGAAGGCTGACCGAGGTGTGACTACACAGGCGCATAGTGATCAGGTCTCACACATTTACCCTTGAGAGGACCCCTGGGGATCCCAGGAGGGGGCGAAGCCTCCATCTCCACTCGAGGGGTGTGGTAGAGAGCCTGGTTGCTAGGTGACGTAGGCAAGAACAGGAGAGGAGGGAAGAGTGAGCCGAGGACAGTTGAGTGGTGAAGTTCAGGGAGGGCAGAAGCAGACCCTGTAGCTCTACACGATTCTGACAACGTACGCGCAGTGACTACCGACGGGGGAGAACGGTCACCTGGGAGTGCTGCCCGAAATCCACACACAGCTAGAGAGAGCAACGGAGTGGAAAGTAAGGAGACTGTCAGGGAGATACCAGGCCCAAACGGGTAACAGGTCCCGGTGCAGGGATAGATCCACCTGTCCTTTGCCAAACCTGCATGAGGGGGCACTTTACACCCCCAAGACAACACCACAGAGTCCGCAGCCACGTAGCCAAAGTGAGGGCCCATAGCTCACAGGAGGCAAGCAGCCGGAGTGACCTGGTCCAGGCTACAAGCAAACGGGCCAAAAAGAAGGGGAGAGAGGCACCAGCAACTTCCCTGGGCGACCCCAGCAGGGCTTCAAGCAGGGGTTACCCCAAAACACAACGGGCTAAGGAAGGCGAGTTGGTAGCCACCCTCATAAGTCAGCCTGAAGGACACCTGGTTCCAGCCTGGTTCATCCCAGCTACGCCCGGGTTACTCACCCTGCCACCATCAGTGAGTAAAATCCCTGAAAGACATCCTGCTTGTGCGTGTGAGTCATTCTGCGACTTGTAGTTCCACACACCTACACGGGACCCTGGGGCATGCCTCACTCTCAGGAGGCTATTACAACTGACTGCACCTACTATCAGCCCCAGGCACCCCTAACCTGCAGTGGCGGTCTCCACTGACCGCAATTCTGAGAGTGGCGTCACGACAATCAAAATAGAGGATTTCCTACCTGTGACAAGATCCAGCCGCGTGGAGTCCCTGAAGGTAATGCACCGCTGCACCGACACCGAACCTCGGGGCCCCACATGTATCCTTTCCCATAATAAGATTCCAAAGAATTTAAGTGGTTTGCTATAAGTCAAGTAGTCAATATATACACACTATGCACCGAGGAAAAACAATCACTAGTTTCTATTTTCTAGGTTATGGCTCATTCTTTTGCAAGAAATTGGACATTCTGTCTACAACTTGGATTTTCCCTTTCAACCCAAAAATTCTTGAAGGGAGGATTTGAATCTTTACCTTATCTCATGTAATTCAGCCACAAGAAATATTTTCATACATGTGTTAATATTTATAGGCTCTATCTAAAAGCAAAACACAGTATTATTTTTCTTTTGTATGTGTACATGAAAGAGGAGCTTTCAAAAAAAAAAAAAAAAAATCACTGAACAGCCTTCGGCCCTTTTCAGACGTCTGTGTTTCAGGTACGTGTGACATCCGTTTTTAACACGGATGCCAGACATACCCATGTTATTCTCTGGAGTTACACAGCCGTGTTTTTACACGGTCCGTGTGATCCCTCGTGGCCCTGCATGCACACACCATCAGTGTGACACATACCAGAGAAAACCCGAATCTCTGAAATAAAAAGATTTTCTATATTCACCTGTATCCAGCGCTGTTTTCTTTAGCTCTGCTGTCTTCTGCTTCTGACCCCCACTCATTATATTCATTGATTATTCACTGCACTGAGGGCCTGGAAGCCAGAGCATCAAGGGGACAGCATCACCGGGGACGGGTGAGTATTCAGCAAGCAGTGTGTGTGCAGTGACGTCCAAGACATCATTGGAGTTCCCAATGAACTCTGATGAACCCGTGAAGTCACCGTGGTGACACCCACTGTAGCGCAGGTGTCACGGAGGTGTCATCAGAGTTCATTGGGAACTCCAATGACCTCATGGATGTCACTGCACACACACTGTTTGATGGATACTCACCTGTCACCGGCGATGCTGTCCCCGATGCTGATCCCAGCACTGTCCCCTTGATGCTCTGGCTTCCAGGTCCTCAGTGCAGTGAATAATCAATGAATATAATGAGTGGGGGTCAGAAGCAGAAGACAGCAGAGCCCAAGAAAATGGCACTCAATACAGGTGAATATAGAAAATCTATTTATTTCAAAGACACGTGTTTTCTCCATTACGTGTTACACTGATGTCACACGTATGCAAACACAGATGACAAACACGTGACACACGTATGACCATACTGAGGTGTGTGGCTTGTACCTGATTAAACACAGACGTCTGATAGCGGCCTTATAGTGGCTGCAGAGCCACAGTCAGCTCCGCACTACTGGGATTCCCCCCACATTGTCTGTCCAGAGCGGTGTCAATAATCACACTTATTGCTTTGAGCACAATATAAATAAGTGGGATTCAGACAGGGGGAAGCGCAGGAGAGCAAAGCTGACAGTGCTACAAGATGAGGAGGGGGTTTGTAATATTGTGTCGCCCTGGACAAGCCAGGGGACACGAGTAACAACATCACCACACCCCACACTCCAGGTAGGCACACCTGCTAACCCAAAAATCCTTGTTGCCTTCCTCCAGAGGTTGATGATGCACACCAGGGGGTGGGCCAGGCGGTTGGCTCCGCCCACCAAGGAGCTCACAACTCTGGAGGCGGGAAGTGACCAGGCAGTTCTGTCAGGGAGGAGGAAGTGGAAGGAGTGAGGAGTAGCCCAGGCAGGGGCTAGAGTAAACAACCAGAAGTGAAAGTGGAGGAAAGAAAAGTGGAAAAGGAGGAAAGCAAGAAGTGGAGACAGAGCAGAGAGTGTGCAAAGCCTGAGAGCCCAGCTTTGTGTAGGGCTAGAACAGCAAGGTCAGCGACGGCGGTGACTGTCCGGAGTGGGACAGTTCGGAAGTTCCTGGAAGGACCCCGTTGGCTGTGTGCCCGGTGGTCTGGAGCAGTGTTCCGAAGGACAGTCAGCACCAGGGCAGGGGCCTCTCGGACCCCGGCAAGGCTAGGAGTCGCCCAATTTGCCGAATCAGTCAGTGACGGGGACGCAGATCCCCCAACAACGAAGTCCCGATTGACGGCAACAGCCCGACCATTAACGGGGAGACACCGCCACCGCCAAGGCACCAGTTTCCCCAGGGCCAGCGCCTGCGGGCAAAGTGTAGAGCTCCTCCGGCCCAGATTGCAGTCGGGGAGCGGGTAACCGGAGGGAATCCACCGATACCATCAGACCACACAGGTGCAAGGAAGAGAGAAGTCACCGTCACCTACCGGGAGTGCAGGTGCAGCCGTCTGTGGGACCGTCCTACCAGCCGTTGGTTTACCGTACAGACTGTGTCCGTGTCAGGCTGAGTGAGTACCATAGTGCCGCAAGGCACAGCGCTGCCCCCGCGTCCCTGCGCCCTCCAGGCCCTACACTTCACATCTCATCACTGGGCCCCGGGATCACCAACCCCTACCCACGGAGGGGCAACACAACACCTGGCTGCTCCCATCACCATCCCCGGGATCCCCATCCAAAGCAGCGGTGGTGCAATCACCACAACCGTGGGTGGCGTCACGAACTATAACCCCAACAAACACCCCCCTTTCACTCACGGGCGAGGAGTGTCGCTCGAGACACCCCGGGATCCGGCCCGCAGCTCGAGCCACCAGGAGCAACTGCCGGACCCGAGCAGAAGGGGTGAGCGCGGTGTGCTGACACCCTCCTCCCCGCCTGCGACAACTTGGCGTCACGAACAGGATCTTACCGCTCTGCCGTCAGGTGGAGGTGCGCCTTGTTACCGCCGGAGGTATCCGGCAGAAAAATTTCAGAAGCCGCCATCTTTGGCGCGAAAAGTTCCCGCTCGAGCGTCTTCTCGAGCAGTAGAAGCGCGAAGGCCAAAACCCCGCCCCGAGAGAGGAGGGGCCGGAAAGAGCTAAGGGGGACGCGATGGCGGCTGGCGGCATGTAGTCGCCGCTATAAAAGCAGGGACGCCAGGACCTTGCCAGAATACCGTTCCTGGAAGCAAACAGTGGAGATACCATGTGGATGCCGTCCCGAAACACCGTGGCCCCCGCACCGGGAACCGCAGCGTGGGTGGAGATCCGGACCGCGCAGCTCCACTTAAGGCTGCAGGTCAAGATGCAGCTCCTCATGGAGGAGTGGGAGACCGACATGGCGGACGTTGTGACAGCCGTGCGGAGACGCGAGGAGGAAGCGGAGGAAGGGAGGGTGAGTGACCCACGCCCCTATGTCCCGGAGGGACCGGTCGCTGCGGCTGAGGGACCCGGTCCAAGCCCTCTCCCCCCGTTGCCTCCTTCGCCACCCGTTTCGGAGGCCGTGACCCCGCCACTAGGCCCGCTACCACCGCAACCGGTAGCGATACCCAGCCCGTCCGCCCCAGCGGACCGACCTGTAGCCGGAGCCTGAAGCAAGCCGGAGGCATTGCCATGGAAGGCCCCGAAGATTGTGCCAGAGACAGTCCCCGAGCAGTTCCCCGAGCCGGAGCCGATGACCCGCTCCGAGCCGAAGGCCCAACTGCAGAAAGCCCCTGTGCCCATCCCCCACACCTCGGCTGAGGTGGCGCCGGGTTGCTGCTGCAAGGCAGCGCCCAAGGCCATGACACCGCGGGATACGCCGCCCACCTTCCTGACAGTGGGTAACGTACTGGATGTCCCGCGGGGCTCAACCCGTGCGCCGGAGCCATACTGGGACAGGGAGCCGACCAAGCTGGGCCTGGAAATCGCGGAGAGGGAGCGAAGAAAAGCCGAGCTGGTAGCCAGAGCCATCCGGGAAAAGGAGAACCTGCGGCAAGCGACCTTCCGTGTCCGGGGCCCGTTCTACGAGGGGCAGGTGCGGCGCTTTGATATCCGCCGGGGCTACGGGTTCATATACGAACCGGGCCTGGAGGCCGAGGTGTTTGTAGCCCGGCGGGATGTGCATGCTCACCTGCCCGAAGAGCATCCTGGCCGCAATCTAATACCAGGGGACATGGTGCGTTACACTCGGCACTGCGGAGAGAGGGGGTGGTTTGCCCTGGACGTAAAGCTGAAGGGCAGCCCGGAGAGCAAGGTGAGCTCTGCACCCCCTCCCTCGGAGGAAGCAGCAGCAGGACCGGAGTAGGGCAGCGGATGCCCGTTGCACCGTCCCCCGCTGGGACCACCACTGAGTTATTTGTTTGATGTTTGAAAAAGTTGAAAGTTTTGAAAATGAAAAATGATTTACCGAAGAAGTTACCTGATTGTCTGCAGTGATTAGCAACCGGCAGGAGCCGGCACCGTTGTCCCCGTGGGGACCGTTTAAGTTTATTTGCATGGGAACTATCCATGGACAAGCCCGTGAACTCTGCAGGGCAACCACAAACGTTAGTGGCTTGTAAATATGTTGGGTACCGTTACCGTTTCCGCAATGCCGCCTCCGGAGAGGCAGGTTGGAGGGAGGGCCCTGAGCAGAGCAGGCCAGGGCCCAGCCACCAAAGGAACCGGTGGCCACCCTCTGGAGGGGAAGGACAGATCCCGCTCGGGTGACTTGTGCTGGACTGTGGGTCAAGGGGTGCTGCCTGGGTTTTAGGGGCAGCATCAGGGCCAGGTTGCTTGGGTGGGAGAGAGCGGAAACCGTGACCGTACACCGTTGAAACATTTAAAGTAAAATGTGCCTCCCGTTTGGGAAGAGTTGATTAAAAATGTTATTTATGTTTGTTTAACCCTTGTTATCCCCTTTTACAGAAAAATAAAACCGGTGTAGGACGGCAGCCCGCGGACGGTCTGCATTTTGCTAAGGGGGAATGTGTCGCCCTGGACAAGCCAGGGGACACGAGTAACAACATCACCACACCCCACACTCCAGGTAGGCACACCTGCTAACCCAAAAATCCTTGTTGCCTTCCTCCAGAGGTTGATGATGCACACCAGGGGGTGGGCCAGGTGGTTGGCTCCGCCCACCAAGGAGCTCACAACTCTGGAGGCGGGAAGTGACCAGGCAGTTCTGTCAGGGAGGAGGAAGTGGAAGGAGTGAGGAGTAGCCCAGGCAGGGGCTAGAGTAAACAACCAGAAGTGAAAGTGGAGGAAAGAAAAGTGGAAAAGGAGGAAAGCAAGAAGTGGAGACAGAGCAGAGAGTGTGCAAAGCCTGAGAGCCCAGCTTTGTGTAGGGCTAGAACAGCAAGGTCAGCGACGGCGGTGACTGTCCGGAGTGGGACAGTTCGGAAGTTCCTGGAAGGACCCCGTTGGCTGTGTGCCCGGTGGTCTGGAGCAGTGTTCCGAAGGACAGTCAGCACCAGGGCAGGGGCCTCTCGGACCCCGGCAAGGCTAGGAGTCGCCCAATTTGCCGAATCCGTCAGTGACGGGGACGCAGATCCCCCAACAACGAAGTCCCGATTGACGGCAACAGCCCGACCATTAACGGGGAGACACCGCCACCGCCAAGGCACCAGTTTCCCCAGGGCCAGCGCCTGCGGGCAAAGTGTAGAGCTCCTCCGGCCCAGATTGCAGTCGGGGAGCGGGTAACCGGAGGGAATCCACCGATACCATCAGACCACACAGGTGCAAGGAAGAGAGAAGTCACCGTCACCTACCGGGAGTGCAGGTGCAGCCGTCTGTGGGACCGTCCTACCAGCCGTTGGTTTACCGTACAGACTGTGTCCGTGTCAGGCTGAGTGAGTACCATAGTGCCGCAAGGCACAGCGCTGCCCCCGCGTCCCTGCGCCCTCCAGGCCCTACACTTCACATCTCATCACTGGGCCCCGGGATCACCAACCCCTACCCACGGAGGGGCAACACAACACCTGGCTGCTCCCATCACCATCCCCGGGATCCCCATCCAAAGCAGCGGTGGTGCAATCACCACAACCGTGGGTGGCGTCACGAACTATAACCCCAACAAACACCCCCCTTTCACTCACGGGCGAGGAGTGTCGCTCGAGACACCCCGGGATCCGGCCCGCAGCTCGAGCCACCAGGAGCAACTGCCGGACCCGAGCAGAAGGGGTGAGCGCGGTGTGCTGACACCCTCCTCCCCGCCCGCGACAATATGACACAGCTAAACTCAGCTGTTCACCTCCTTTCCCCACAGGGACCTTATCTGAAAGGTGTGTGTCATCTGTGCTTTCTAATCTTGTAGGAGGCTAGTCCAGGAGATTCGGGTCTGTATCCTTATGTGTTGCCCCCGTGTCGGCAGCCTGCCGCTGCCGCTCGGATCCAGATCCGCGGTGGCTCGAGGGGTCGCACGGCAACCCGGAATAAAGGGGGGTTATTTACAGGGGAAGGTGTGGAAGGTTCGTGACGCCACCCGTGGTGCGTGGTAAGATGGAGTACCACTGCTGCGATTGGGAGTACCCGGTGGCGATGGTGCGGGCAGCCAGGTGTTTAACCCCTCCATGGGTAGGGGAAGTGCCCCGGGACTCTGTGATGGTGTCGGGGAGGTGCCATCAGGCGGTAAGAGTTAATTGCGTACTCACTCAGTCCAATAACGCTGACAACCGTGGTAAACCAAAGTTCTTGATGCCACTGCAGCAGGGCAGGAGCACGCCCGGATCCCGTGCCTGTTGGTGTTGCTTGTTAGCCTGTGACCTTGACCTTGGCACCTTTTTTCTGTAGTTGGTCCCTTTTAGCATAGAACTAAAACGGGTCCCGCTCACCAGTATGGCTAACTGGGTTAGGGATTTTCTGGACTATGTAGTGGGAAAGTCCTATCCCCCTCGTTGTGCTAGTACCCCGATTTTGGAGCGGGTGGAGAACGGATCATGAAGGCTCCGTCCTCGTCGGGTAAATTACCAGGACGCTTGAAGCTACTTCCTGGCCTAGGGTCCACGTACCCCATCATGCCCTGGCCCCTGCCTGGTGATGGCACAAGGCCGCCGGCGGTCCTCCTCGACAGTCCATGCCCCATGTCATGATCCCCTGTGACCGGGGTCCAGCTCCTACCAGGCCCAGACCAACGTCTGCCACCTAGTAGTCTCAAGCAGCACAGCTCCTGACCTCTCCTCTCGAGAGTCACCACACAACTAAATGTCTCCTGACACTCCTGACCTCCCCTTACCAACCCCGCAAGTGGGCGACACTATTCCCATCAGGCTGTCCACTGGTGTGTCTGGTGGGTGTGGTGCAGAGTGTTCCTAGGGTTTTGATTAGCTTGTTCCTAGCAACACCATAGGTCAAGGACCAATGAGGTGGATATTATGCAGAAGGGCAGATTGCACAATACCCTTGATCCTTGCAAGGCCAGATTGCACAATACCACAATACCCTGTGATGACCTGATAGGCCAGGGCGTCACACTTACATCTCACACACGGAGAAAGCTACCTAAGCTATGTAGGGGGCATGTTCTTTCTCTAGCATGTTGCTGCCTGCTCATGATTGGACAGCTCATACAGGGAGAAGTAGTGCAAGTCCACAGTAGAGATGTCTAAGTTGTAAATTCGCTGCACACTCTTTGGTGAACTGCAAAAATGTATTTTATTTTCAAATGCAGTTATACACATCAGTATTTGAAGGGTGCAGGTTATTTACAAGGAAAAGCGACAAAAGATGATGTTCCCACCAGTCATATGGTTGCTGTAGGGGTTAAAGCCAGTTTCTATGGAAGTATTGTTGAACATAAATGGCATATGTTGCCACACAGTGTTAATGCTTGCTTTATGTAGAGGAGCACTCCCGTGCCTTCAATAGTGCCTGTTGTCAGCACTGCTCTCTATAGCAAAGATCACAATCTTCTATGAATGCTTGCCAAGGGCCAACATTCACAGGAGGATCGTAATGACAAGCATGGGGGTCTATGGCAGACCTCCGAATGTCATGGCAATCTGGCCGTCGGTGTCACGTGACAGGCGACCCAATGGGCAGGATCATGGCGCACTTCCTGTCTGAGTATGTTAAATGCTGCTGTCTGTGGTTGACAGTGGCATTTAAATGGTTAACAGTCGCAGATGGATCTTAGATCCACTCGCAGCTGTTAGAGGCACTTGATAGCTTATGAAATCAGCTCTCAGTGCTGGGAAAGATGCGGACAGGTACATGGCCGATGACGTAAATATAAGTAATTGGTCATGAAGAGGTTAAAGCCGGTATCATACCATTGATTGGGAAGCCATGTCTTCCCGTATGCGGAGGGTGTAATCAGGATTCAGTTGTTGCCACAACAGAACTATTATCATCCATATTTAGGAAATGCATTACCTTGTGTTTATATCTGGGTGACATTAACATATGAAATGGGTAAATTGATGTGGAACATGTTGACACTACATCATATGTGAGGGTTGGAAATTATCTGAATGTATCTTCAGAACATGACCCCAAGGCCTCAATCAGATGTCCATGAGTCACAAACACCTAATTCTGTCTTTTATACGGGTAGAACAAGTATCCATCAAAGTCTAAGGTTCTGTTCATACTATTTTGCAGACAGTGGTCAGCAAAACAACATGGCGACATGTCTATTTTCACCTGCGTCATGGATCACAATTACCCATACAAGTCTACGGGTGAAAATCACTGACCGCACACATTGTCATCAGTGTACTGTCCATTAGTAACATTGTAATGCATATGAGAAGCTCTGTGATATATTTATTTTTTCATACATGAAAAAGCACTGATTAAGTCACATATGGTAAAAACTTATATACTGATGAAAAGTGGATCCAAAACACTGACTAAGGCTATGTGCGCACTTTGCTTTTTACCTGCTTTTTTGCTGCTTTTTCAACTGCAGCGTTTAATGCCAAAATGGTTGTGTTCTGCTTTTCAAGCAAAGTCTATGGGAATTTGGGTTTCTTGTCCGCACTATGCAGTTCATACTGCAGCCTTTATGTTGCAGAACTTTGGTCAAAAACTCAGCTTTGCAGTGCAAAACCCAAATGGCAAAAACAATTGTCATGTTTTTGTTTTTGCCATTTGGGTTTTGCCCTGCAAAGCTGAGGTTTTGACCAAAGTTCTGCAACAAAAAGGCTGCAGTTTGAACTGCATAGTGCGGACAAGAAACCCAAATTCCCATAGACTTTGCTTGAAAAGCAGAACACAACCATTTTGGCATTAAACGCTGCAGTTGAAAAAGCAGGGAAAAAGCAGGTAAAAAGCAAAGTGCGCACATAGCCTAACAACTATCCTTTTTTTTTGTCCAATAAATATGATCATCTAAATGAGACCTAAATCAGGGTTTCGTGTTACATGTATTTTTTAAAAAAAAAAATCTGGACTTTTTTTCTTCAAATTAAGATCTTTATTAGAAAAAAAAAAAAAAAAAAACAAATTCAGAACCTTGCAGATTTCACACTGGTCACTGAGCGTTTTTAGACTCATTCCTCCTGTATGTTCAGGAAGAATTTACTGTAAGCTCCTTATCGTAAAAGTCAGGATTACAATGACAGGTAGCACCTCCATACACAGCTGATTACACAGGATCCACCATTCACAATAGGTGATGTCACAGCTGACCTGCTCCCCTCCCTTCACACCGGCAAACATTTCAATAGAAACAATAGGTTTCGGTCTCTGATTATTGTGGATAATGAACATGTGGTTTTCTAAACAGTCACAGTCTAAAAAAGCCCCAGTGGCTATTGTAAAGATTGCAAGATTTCTCAATTTTATTTTTACAAACATACTGTAAATTTTAACACAATAACCTAATTTAAAGGGGTTGTCAACTACTAGAATAACCCCTCTGATTCTACAAGTTTCCCCTAGGTAAAATAACAAAGCCTATACTCCCCTGCACGGCCGGCGTGGTTCCAGCGTTGCCGCTGCTTGCGGTGCAGGGGCTCAGGTGACGTCAGATGATTTGTGCCCCGAGTCCAATCAGCACTGACTTATGTCTCCTCCTCTTCGGACAAACGAGTTAATCAACAGGAATTGAGTGTTGCATTTCCTGTTGATTGCTCCTGTGTCTGAAGGCAGGGAGAGGGAAGCTGCCGCTGATTGGACACGGGGCTTGCACAACACAGTCTCTTTAAGGGTCCATGTAGCCACATGTAAATATACTCCAACAATCAGTTACATTGCAGGCATCTGGCATTAGAAACACATACTGCAGATTTTTGATCAATGCCCTGAATAAATGTACCGCCCCGCGGGCTCGGCTGCGACCGCCGAGCCGCTCGGATCCGTGCTCGTACTGCGGGTGGTGGCTCGAGCCTCTCACGGACCCGGGGGTCACGTCGCTCTGCAAGGGAGTTGGCGTTACACGCGGGGACTTGTTAGTCTTCTAACGGGTCTTGTGTGGGATAGGTACTAAAGTCCAGTCCGGAATCAGTTGATTTGACTCGGCCCTGTTGGTTCAGGGCTTTGTACTGGGTCAGAGTACCCCTCCTGGTGCTCCGGTTTCCAATAGGTTCCCCGGTTCGGTACCGGCGGGCCACCGCCCGACCCCGGTCCCTACTGTTCCACCGGCTGTAATCCCAGCTCCTTCCGGCGGCCACCATCGTCTGCCTCCTTGCCAAAGGTGGCTGGGCTCCAACCCAGCCACCGGAGTAGTCTATGGCAGGCCTGGGCGCAGATCTGCCCTTGGACTCAACCTCTCTCCTCACTGTCAAAACTACTCTGCACTGTCAACTTGAACTTGTGTCTGTGTTTCCCCGCCTCCAGACCTGTGAACTCCTCGGTGGGCGGAGCCAACCGCCTGGCTCCGCCATCCTGGTGTGGACATCAAACTTGGAGGTTGGTGACAAGGTTTTTAGTTTGACTGATGTCACCTAATCGGGAGGGGGTGTGGTGTTGTGTGTGACTACCTGGGACGACCTGACTAGTCCAGGGCGTCACATAAACACTACTTTAAACTGTATCTCTATCCTGAGTGGCTTTACCTTATCAAATTAAATCTTGTAAGCAGCAGGTTACTACAGTCCTGCAGTGTATAAGGGTTCAGGAGCATATGAAGATCCTCCAAGTCCCTAAAAAGGCGTGGAGGACAGGATCCAAAAGGGGGTGCAGTAACTTGTCATGAGGTTAGTCAAGTATCACGTTTTTTCCCACAAAAGGGACAAAACATTAGGAGTAATGTACAAAAGACCCAGTGTAACTATGAGTGAGCACATAAGCGGACTGCTACTTTGTGAATGCACAAAAAACCCTACTGCTGTGTGTGGGCTCAAATTGGAATATTATTGTTAAAGCATTTCATCGCTTGAGTGGTGCTTCTAATCTAAAATTCCCTACCCATTCTTATATGAACCCTCAGTCATCTTCATCTTCTATCATCAGTTCAATGAGGTCACCTGAGGTCAGGTTACCTCCGATCACATGTGGTAGGTAGACCATGGGAACCTCCAGCTGTGACCACAAATAACCTGAGTAACGTCACCACTCATCGCTGTGGCTCAGTCATTCTCTGCCTGAAGCTTACAACAGGCGGTCATGTGTTATGCCCTCACACTCTCACTTCAGATATAGCAAAACTGGAATCGTCGTGGGACTTCATGTAGCTTACATCAGACCTGGGTGGTTTGGGGGTTAATAAACGGATGTGACACGTGCTGGAGATACAGATGTCTGGAGGAGGCCTTAAGAGAATCTGTCACCAGATTTTTGCTACCGCATCTGAGAGCAGCTTAATGTAGAGATAGAGACCCTGATTCCAGTGATGTGTCACTTACTGAGCTGTTTGCTATCATTTTGATAAAATCAATGTTTTCTCTGCTGCAGATCTAGCAGTTATACAAACCTAATGAATATGTTGGACTACCTTGCAGTACAACAAGTAGTCCACTAATGATAATCTACTGCTGATTAAACAGTGATTTTATCAAAACAACACTAAGCAGCCCAGTAAGTGAAACACCGCTGGCATCAGGGTCTCTGACTCTACATTATGCTGCTCTCAGATTAGGTGACAAAAACCTGGTGACAGATTCCCAGATTCCCTTTAATCTTGATGTGATCTCCTGGTACCGGACCCTGTAACTTTTTACTATCCTGCCTCACGACTTACTAGTGTAGTGACTAGCATCACACATCGTAGTACTGTATTTGAAATATTCAGGTTGGTTTACATGGTTTTGTTCATTATCATGAAGGCCATAATATTGCTTCTTTATGCTGTGGTATTATTTCAGAATCAAGGTCAATTTATTAAAGTGTCTTCACCAGAAAACTGCAGGAAAATACTTTTGAAAAGTTGCAACATTTTGGCACAACGCATTATTCAGCAAGAATCATGCGACTTGACGTTTTCATGTCAGTTTCGGGCAACTCTGCCAAGATGGGAGCCAGAGTGGAATTGAGTCTGGCAACACCTTTTTGTCAAATCAATCAATAGTGCCGGCGCATTTTACACCGGAAATTATATTCCAGTGTCTGTTGGAGTCTGATTGGAGTAGGATTTCTGCATAGGTGCAAAAATGGGCTGAATTCATTAAAGGAGTTATCCGACAAACTCAAAAATTTTTGTTAAGCTAATCTGTGCTGTATTGTCATATAAATCACACCTACATTGTTATTTTTTGTTTTCTAACTTTTGTTCCTCTTGAATTCACCCTTTATTCTCTGCAGCTTCTTGTTTACATTCAGCTCCAGCAAACATGACCACTTCCTGTGCTGAACCTCAGTCAGAGCTGTCACCACCCACCCCAGTGTCCAGCCCCACCCCAGTGTCCAGCCTCGCCCTCTGCCCGCCCCCTGCACACACATTCCCTGTCAGTATATTCTGCCCCAGCACCTGACCTGGTATCACTACAGCATTGCAAATAACAGCCCCACATCGGGCTGTGCACCGCACACGCACATATGGCTCTGCACACGCACACATATGGCTCTGCACACGCACACATATGGCTCTGCACACGCACACATATGGCTCTGCACACGCACACATATGGCTCTGCACACGCACACATATGGCTCTGCACCGCCCGCCCCCCATCCCCATCGGGAACACATGTAAGGAATACATACTCACCCGTCCTCGGTCCCCGCCGCTCCTGCACGTTCGCCGCTGTCTGTGCTCTGACGTCACCACTGTGATGAAGAGAGCTCAGACAGCGGGAGGGACAGTGATGAGAAGCAGCGCTGCGCTGCTTCTCATCAGCATCAGCACTTTCAAATGTACCGGCATCGGTGATCTGTGATGCCGGTACATTTGAATGTGTGATCCTGAGCAGGGGCCCGATGCTGGAGCTGACACCACGGCAGCTGCCGCCAGGCCCCGCCCCCAGGTCACGGACCCCACAGCAGTGCAGGGGGAGGTTACTGGAGAGTAACAGAGGTGCGGGGGAATGTGTGGGAGGGTGCAGGGAAGGGGGCGGGGACTCCTCGCACTGTACAGCCCAGCAGGGAGGCGACATGCTGTTCCACATTTGCATGTCAACATGGTCCTGCCCATGTTGACATGAAATGACCGGAAGCAGCAAAATCGCGGCAGGAGCGGTCACATGACCGCTCTGAGCCGGGGGAGAGGGGCTGACAGCAGGGCAGGTAAGTGGTCACTATCTACTTACCTGCCCCAATGTAGCCCCATAGGGTAATAAAAAAAAAAAAAGTCAAAGAAGCCGGATAACCCCTTTAAGTGACACACACCTCTTAATAAATTTGGTGCATCCTACTCCAAATTGCCCCTTCATTAAGACGTCTATTATGCTTATCTTAATGAATCAGGCACAAAGACTCTACTTTATTAAGTAAATGTGGAAATCTGATTGTTGGAATACAAAAATGTTAGTATATTTTGGAGTAAAACGATGCATTCATCATGCTTCAGCATTTTGAGCCTCTGTACTGGGCAATTATTGATACAATCATTTAAAAATGTGAATTGGAGGAGTGCTCATTGTTCTATATAGAAACATCACAGAACTCCCTGATCTATCACATGAGAAGACAATGGGTCAGTCAAAATACATCAAGTAGATTTTGAAGCTAATTAGAAGTTACTGCACTTTTTGAAGGAGAACTACTAATTGTCAGAAATATGCAATCAGACCAATGTCGCGGGCGGGGAGGAGGGTGTCAGCACACTACGCTCAACCCCTTCTGCTCGGGTCCGGCGGCGTCTGCTCAGTGGTGGCTCGAGCGGTGGGCCGGATCCCGGGGGTTTCTCGAGCGGCACTCCTCGCCCGTGAGTGAAAGGGGGTTGTTGAGTGTGGGAATAGTTTATTGTCCGTGACGCCACCCACGGTTCTGGTGATTTCACCACCGCTGCTCAATATGGGGATCCCGGGGATGGTGATGCGGAGCAGCCAGGTGTTGTGTTGCCCCTCCGTGGGTAGGGGTTGGTGATCCCGGGGCCCGGTGATGAGTTGTGAGGTGCAGAGCCTGGTGGGCGCAGGGACGCGGGGGCAGCGCTGTGCCTTGCGGCACTGTGGTACTCACTCAGCCTGAGACGTTGACACAGTTTTTGCGGTAAACCAAACGGCTGGTAAGACTGTCCCACGGACGGCTGCACTTGCTCTCCCAGTAGGTGACGGTGATGTCTCTCTTCCTTGCACCTTTGTTTACTTGTTGGTTGCGATGGGTTCCCACCGGTAACCCGCTCCACGGCTTCAAGCTGGGCCGGAGGAGCTCTACTCTTTGCCCGCAGGCGCTGGCCCTGAGAGACTGGTGCCCTGGCGGTGGCGGTGTCTCTCCTACACTGGTTGGGCTGTTGCCTTCAATCGGGACTTGGTTGTTGGGGGATCTACGTCCCCTTCACTGACGGATTTGGCAAATTATGGCGACTCCTAGCCTTGCCAGGGTCCGAGAGGCCCCTGCCCTGGTGCTGACTGTCCTTCGGTACACTGCTCCAGACCGCCGGGCCACTACCCGTCCGCGGTCCTTCCAGGAACTTCCACACGGTCCCCCTCCAGACAGTCACCGCCCTTGCTGACCTGTCCTGCACACAGCTGGACTACTTCAGGCTTTTTCTGTCACCACTCTTGCTTTCCTCCTTTACCACTTTACTTCTCTCTACTTTCACTACTTGTTTACTCCTTCATGTCCCTCACTGGACTGCCTGGTTTTTCCCGCCTCCAGAGCTGTGAACTCCTCGGTGGGCGGAGCCAACCGACTGGCCCACCCCCTGGTGTGAATCATCAGCCTCTGGAGGAAGGCAACAAGGATTTTTGGTTAGCTGTGGTGTTCCTAACTGGGATGTAGGGTGTGGTGGTGTGATGACCTGTGTCCCCTGGCTTGCCCAGGGCGACACACCAACTATGCAACTTTTCAGACTACAGGCAGATGATCGAGTGTCTTGGGAAACTGCCCAAGGATCACTATATTGATCCAGGGTTCAGGGGTTCATTTTTGCCTACTGAGTGCTCTAGAGCCATGTGGGAAGCAGCAATGCTTTGTATAAATGTCATTACACAGTAAAATTATTTTATTTTTCTTAAAGAAGTTTTTGACTACTAAATGTGACCCCCTTTCTTTTATTTTAACAGTCACATCTCAGCCAGAGCCTGCTCCTGCGACATCTTCTTCTGTCATCAGGTGCCGCTGTATTCACGCTGTAGATGGTGCTGGTGATAGAAGAGAAGTCAGAGCCAGAAACTGTGGACAGCATAGGCTCTTGCTCATCCTCTAAGGTTAGAGTGGCTGGGTGCTGCAGTACTTTCCAGTCTGACAGAGTGGGTGTGTGCTGTCCAGCTGAAGTTGTCAGCTCCTAGCTTCAGCCTATGAGAAAGCACCACACCCTATTTAAGCTTCCAGCTTTATGCTTGAAGCTGCCAGATATAGCTTGTTTCCCTGGTTAGGTCTGGTAGTTCTCCTGCTCTGTATTTTTTTTTTTCTGATTGACCTCGGTCTGTTTTTTAGACGCTTCTCCTGCCTATCGATTTTGTACTTGCTGTCATCTCAGTTTTTAGCCAGCACCCAGACTTCTCTAACGGATCCTAATTTGGGCCTTTTTGTGACCACCCAGCTTTGTTCCTGCTTGGTAACCATTCCTGCCTTTGGTTCGTACCTCGGGGTGGCAGTCCATCCATTGGCAGCAATCTCCTGGACTGAGTTGTAAATCCAGATCCCTGTATAGGGTTTTTTCATGGTCCTGCCAAACGGAGTGGATTGTGCCTAAATCGGTTCAAGATACCAATTTTGAGCCAGTGGCCTCAAACTGATGTCACACTAAAGGTCCAGTCACACTAAGCAACTTACCAGCGATCCCAACAACGATAGGGATCGCTGGTAAGTTGCTAGGAGGTTGCTGGTGAGATGTCACACTGCGACGCTCCAGCGATCCCACCAGCAACCTGACCTGGCAAGGATTGCTGGAGCGTCGCTACACGAGTTGCTGGTGAGCTCACCAGCAACCAGTGACCAGCCCCCAGCGCCGCGTGGAAGATGCTGCGCTTGGTAACTAAGGTAAATATCGGGTAACCAACCCGATATTTACCTTGGTTACCAGCGCACGGAGCTACACGTGCAGAGACCAGGGAGCAGCGCACACTGAGCGCTGGCTCCCTGCTCTCCTAGTTACAGCACACATCGGGTTTATTACCCGATGTGTACTGCAGCTACATGTGCACAGAGCAGGGAGCAGCGCACACTGCTTAGCACTGGCTCCCTGCTCTCCTAGTTACAGCACACATCGGGTTAATTACCCGATGTGTGCTGCAGCTACATGTGCACAGAGCAGGGAGCAGCGCACAATGCTTAGCGCTGGCTCCTTGCTCTCCTAGCTACAGCACACATCGGGTTAATTAACCCGATGTGTCCTGCAGCTACATGTGCACAGAGCAGGAGCCGGCACTGACAGTGAGAGCGGCGGAGGCTGGTAACAAAGGTAAATATCGGGTAACCAAGGACAGGGCTTCTTGGTTACCCGATGTTTACTGTGGTTACCAGCCTCCGCAGAAGCCGGCTCCTGCTGCCTGCACATTTAGTTGTTGCTGTCTCGCTGTCACACACAGCGATCTGCGCTTCACAGCGGGACAGCAACAACTAAAAAATGGCCCAGGACATTCAGCAACAACCAACGACCTCACAGCAGGGGCCAGGTTGTTGCTGGATGTCACACACAGCAACATCGCTAGCAACGTCACAAAAGTTGTTCGTTAGCAGCGATGTTGCTTAGTGTGACGGGGCCTTTACTGTACCTAACTAACACTTTCCTAATACACTTCTGCTATCTACCTGCTCCTCTAATCTTATTGCCAAGAGGCTCATAAATACCGTTACTATTGTTATAGATTTGATCCTTAAAGTACCGTCACACTAAGCAACATCGCTAGCAACATCGCTGCTGAGGCACGACTTTTGTGATGCAACAGCGATGTTGCTAGCGATGTTGCGGTGTGTGATATCCAGCAACAACCTGGCCCCTGCTGTGAGGTCACTGGTTGTTTCTGAATGTCCTAGACCAGTTTTTAGTTGTTTCTCTCCCGCTGTGAAGCACACATCGCTGTGTGTGACAGCAAGAGAGCAACAACTGAATGTGCAGTGAGCAGGGAGTCGGCTTCTGCGGACGCTGGTAACTAATGTAACAATCGGGTAACAAAGAAGCCCTTTCCTTGGTTACCCGATATTTACCTTCGTTACCAGCGCTCTCACGCGGCGAGTGCCGGCTCCCTGCACACATAGCCAGACTACACATCGGGTAATTAACCCGATGTGTACTCTGGCTAGGAGTGCAGGGAGCCAGCGCTAAGCGGTGTGCGCTGGTAACCAAGGTAAATATCGGGTTGGTTACCCCATATTTACCTTAGTTACCAAGAACAGCATGGCTTCCACGCGTCGCTGCTGGCTGGGGGTTGGTCACTGGTTGCTGGTGAGATCTGCCTGTGTGACAGCTCACCAGCAACCCGTGTAGTGACGCTCCAGCAATCCCTGCCAAGTCAGGTTGCTGGTGGGATCGCTGGAGCGTCGCTTAGTGTGACGGTACCTTTAGGGTTGCAGACTGGAATCGAACAAAGTGAGCAGGGCATTACCCTGTTGGCGGCGGGCATGCCTCTCTGTGAAAGACAACAGTCTAGGCAGGCAAGCCCAGATCACGTTTCACTCTCCTAGCACAAGTAAATTAAGAAAGTGTAAGTTAGCAAGAGTTAGGGGTACTTCTCACATAGCGAGATCGCTGCTGAGTCACAGGTTTTGTGACGTACCAGTGACCTCATCAGCGATCTCGCTGTGTGTAACACTAAGCAGCGACCTGGCCCCTGCTGTGAAATCGCTGATCGTTACACACAGTGCTGGTTAATTTTTTTGCTCGTTGCTCTCCCGCTGTGAAGCACACATCGCTGTCTTTGACAGCGAGAGAGCAATCGATCTGAATCGATCTGAATGTGCAGGGAGCAGGGAGCCGGCATCTGGAAGCTGTGGACGCTGATAACCAAGGTACACATCAGGTAACCAAGCAAAACGCTTTGCTTGGTTACCCGATATTTACCTTGGTTACTAGCGTATGCCGCTCTCAGGCTGTCAGTGCTGGCTCCCTGCACACGTAGCCAGAGTACACATCGGGTAACTAAGTGAAGCGCTTTGCTTAGTAACCCGATGTGTGCCCTAGCTACGAGTGCAGGGAGCAAGCGCTAAGCGGTGTGCGCTGGTAACCAGGGTAAATATCGGGTAACCAAGCAAAGCATTTTGCTTAGTTACCCGATATTTACCTTGGTTACCAAGCGCAGAATCGTTTCCACGAGTCGCTGGTGGCTGGTCACTGATCGCTGGTGAAATCTGCCTGTTTGACAGCTCACCAGCGACCATGTAGCGACGCACCAGCGATCCTGACCAGGTCATTTCATGGTTGGAATCGCTGGTACGTCGTTTAGTGAGACGGTACCCTTAGGATAAAAGAAAGAGGACCACATTAGTAGTGGAAAAACTCTTTAATGTAATCTTCTACTACATCAAAAAATTTATCAATTTAGCTTGCCATAGGGCCCACTTATACTAAAACAAAATATGTGGAGCAAACAGATTGTAAAAAGGAAACAGTGTGAGACATTAATTTCCTGTTCTAAGTCCAAATGGTACAAAATGATTGTTACTGACATTTACAAGAAAGTCACCCATGCTAAACAAAGGAAAGCAGTCCAGACAATATTAGATTTTGTTCACGCAAAAGGTATTTAACCCTTGAGCACCCTGGTCAGTTGTGGCTTTCATGATTGATTGTGATTTTTTGTAAGCATTTTTTTTGCAGGGTGAGTTGTGGTTATAAGTTTAGAGAGGAAAAAAAAAAAAAAAAACAGCAAATTTTATGTAAAGAAATCTTTTGTTTTTTTGTTTGTATAGTGTCCCCTGTATGTTATAAATTATGTTTTACATTTTCATTTTGCAAGTCAATATAGTGCCGACAATTCCAAATTTATACAGACTCAAAAGTATTTTGCAAATGGGACACTTTGGGGCAAATTATAAGCCCCAGCTGCCATAACAGTGATTGCATCTCAGAGTGATAATTCATAATTGATTCCTCTCTCTCTCGCGCGCGCTCTCTCTCGCGCTCTCTCTCTCTCTCGCGCTCTCTCTCTCTCGCGCGCTCTCTCTCTCGCGCGCTCTCTCTCTCGCGCGCTCTCTCTCTCGCGCGCTCTCTCTCTCGCGCGCTCTCTCTCTCGTGCTCTCTCTCTCTCGCGCTCTCTCTCTCTCGCGCTCTCTCTCTCGCGCTCTCGATCTCTCTCGATTCCGCTCCTCATTGACATATATTGGCCCGGATTCCGGATTGGATTTCGGACTTCCTTGTCAACCCGCCACTGATCCGCCGGACCAATCCGCTCAACTCTAATCACAAGCGCTCATTGCAACTCCACGAGATCCAAAAGGACCTACTCATACACTTGTATTGATTTGTGACCTCTTATGTGCTCCATGAAACACTGGAACTGCCTGCAACAGACGAAGATGGCTGCAGGTGAGTTTAAGACATGGGATTTACATTTAAAGTACCACTCCAGCACTGAAATAAAATTTAAAATAAGGCTGGAGTGGTGCTTTAATACTGCAGTCGCTATAGATTACAGCATTTAAGTGGTGAATGGATAACAGTTACTGTATCTCAGGTCCAGGCCATTGCAGCAGAGTGACAGCTGTAATATACAGTACCTCCTGCTAATGATAAAAGCTTAACCCATGACATTGTCCCACACTATAAAAGTACAGCAATACTAGCAATAATATCAACAGCAAATACATAGGACAAGTTTAGAACAAAAAGCAGCTCAAAACTTACCAAAGTAGAAATATCCACCCTCATCCTTTGGTTGAAAGAATCGCCCTCTGGCCTGAGCATGGACATCGGCTCCCTTCTCTACCAGCAACTCCACATAATGCTTACAGCGTCTTTCAATAGCTATGTGTAGAGCGGTCTGCCCTGAAGGAAGAAAGCAAAAAATGCTGCTAAAAACTTGAAATATAAGATAGCACCATGGATTATGTTCAGGTATTTTTATGCCGTTTATCGTGTCTGTTATTTTACATTAAAAGTGAATTTAAAATTATGTAGAGAAATAAATATAGTGCACAATTGCATAATAAGAAAAAGTTTTATGCATAGTTGCCAACTTAAAGGGGACAAGTCAGCACGTTTTTACATATGGAAACAGTTGTATGGTTGTGTGGCCACGTGTTCTCTGATACAAATGTCACCTTTATTGTAAAGATCTGATGTGCAATTTATGAGAAATTGAGGGAGAAGCCATATACATATCATGCTGGAATTGCTGCTTTTAAAAGGGTTCTCTGACAAAGTGATGAAATGGCATCTATAATATACCGTATTTTTCAAACTATAAGACGCACCGGACCATAAGACGCACCCTGGCTTTAGAGGAGGAAAATAGGAAAATAAAATTTTAAGCAAAAAATGTGGTAATGATGTGACGCCAGGGGTCACAGGTCATTACACCACCACACCCTACACCCCAGTTAGGTACACCAAAGCTAACCAAAAATCCTTGTTGCCTTCCTCCAGGGGCTGTTGTCCACACCAGGGGGTGGGCCAGGCGGTTGGCTCCGCCCACCGAGGAGTTCACAGCCCTGGAGGCGGGAGAACCAGGCAGTTAGAGTTTGGAGGAGGAAGAGAGATGAGTTTAGGAAGTGAAAGGAAGAGGTAGAGGAGCAAGTGAGAGGAGTAAAGTGGAAGAGACAGTAACAGTTAAGAAAGCCTGAAGTTGGTCCGGGTGTGTGCCCCGGACTGAGACAGCAAGGTCAGCAGACTCCAGTGACTGTCTGCAGGAGAGGCTGCTTGGAGGTTGCCGGAAGGACCGTGGACGGGTGGTGGCCCGGCGGTACCGGAGCGGTATACGAAGAGCAGTCAGCACCATTGGCAGGGGCCTTTCGGATCCCGGCAAGGCTAGGAGTCGCCGTGAATTTGCCAAATCCGTCAGTGAAGGGGACCTCTGGGTCTCCCAACAACCAAGTCCCGATTGAAGGCAACAGTCCGACCGTTAGAGAGAGACACCGCCACCGCCAAGGCATCAGTTTCTCAGGGCCAGCGCCTGCGGGCAAAAAGGGGCTCCTCCGGCACATAACCAAGCCGGGGAGCGGGTTACCGGTGGGAACCCATCGCTACCATCATCATCTTAGGTGCAGGAAAAGGGACCGTCACCGTCAACTACTGGGGAAAAGCAACAGCAGCCGTCCGTGGGAACCGTCTTTCCAGCCGTGTGTTTTACCGAGAACAGTGTCCCCGTCTCAGGCTGAGTGAGTACCACAGTGCCGTGAGGCACAGCGCTGCCCCCGCGTCCCTGCACCCCACCAAGCCCTGCACCGGCCCTGCCATCCAGCATTCCCCACCTCATCACTGGGCCCCGGGACAACCACCCCCTACCTACGGAGAGGAGAATTAACAACTTTGCTGCTCCCTGTCACCGCTCCCGGGATCCCCATACAGAGCAGCGGTGGTGTCCACACAATCACCACAACCGTGGGTGGCGTCACGGACAATAAACTATCCCAAAAACAAATCCCCTTTCACTCATGGGCGATGAGCGCCGCTCGAGTCCCCGGGATCCGGCCCATCGCTCGAGCCACCGAGCAGCAGCAGGCCGCAGCAGCAGCGGCAGCCGGACCCGAGCAGTGGGAGAGCGCGGCGTCCCCTCCTCCGCCCGCGACAATGACACACTGTAATGGGGCGAGGATCTGCTGCTGACACTTATGCGGGTAATGTCCCCAAATTCTCTACTAAGGTACCCCATCCTGGTAATGATCCTCCTGTCTTGTATATAATCCCCATCCTTGTATATATGTCCCTCATCCTGCTATAGACCCCCATCCTGCTCATAATATAGCCCCATCCTGCTATAGACCCTCATCCTGCTCATAATATAACCCCATCCTGCTCATAATATACCCCAATCCTGATATATGCCCCCATCCTGCATTATGGCCTGTATCCTATGGCACAGAAAAAAATAAACGTTTATACTCACCCTTCCTCACTCCAGCAGCATCGCTCGTCTTCCCATCTGTATCAGCAGCAGTGCCGCTGACCTGTGTGGAGCCTTTCACCATTCCTTGCAGCATCGCAATGTCCTCCTGTCTGCCGGCCGCTGATGTGTGGGGAGAGGGATGCACACAGGCTTAACGTCATCCCTGTGCTCACCGCTCTCTACACAGATCAGCGGGCCGGCAAAAAGGAGGACATCGTGATGCTGCAGGGAACGGTGAGTATACCGTACTTATTCAATGCCCCCTGCGCTGATTATGATGTGCAGGGGACAGTTAATATAGCCGCACATGATCACTCCAGGCTATAGTTGCCAGGGGTGATCATGCGGACCAGCTGTTTACTATGTGTGCACCGCCCGCCCATCACCCCGTCCACCTGCAGCGCCAGCTTCAGCGCTGAGAGATGATGGGCGGGAGGATGGATGCATATGAAATGAGCGGGCCCACGTGGTTACGGCAGGCACTGATGACCCGCTCCACCGCAGCACCCTCATTCCCAGCAGCCCTACATTCAGATTATAAGACAGACCCCCACTTCCCCTAACATTTGAGGGTGAAAAAAAAGTGTGTCTTATAGTCCGAAAAATACGGTAAATCAAACTGCAGTCTGTCCTAGTTATTTGTCAGGATGGGCTGGAGACTGAAGACATACAGCTCACGAGACCCATTCTGTGCAGTCAGTCTCAGTGTACAAATATAAAGCTAAGAAACAACAAAGAGCCAGCACCAATGTGCACTAAGGCATCAAATATTCCAAACTGCATTATAAAAATTTTTTTTGAGATTTTTGGCAAAAAATTGCAATTTCTTGAGCTGCTTCGCCACGTCACGGCAAATCTCATTTGAAGCAGTCCTACACTAAAATATTTTTATAAAATGTGCCATGCGGCCTCACATATAAATAGCAGAACTGCTCTCAGCAGCACTCACCTGGTCTATTGCAGTCCCGTACCCATGACTGAGTCATGGCTGTGGGCGGGACAGGTCCAAGCAAATGCTGCATGAAGTATATATATAGCCTGTGGACAAAGCCTGATGACCCAATGTGAACAGTCACCAAACGCCAAAATCTATACAGATGGAATACATCCCAAATTGGGGTGCATAGCAAGGTGGAGGTCAACCACCGACCAATTCAACAAAGAAACAACAAAGAGCCAGCACCAATGTGCACTAAGGCATCAAATATTCCAAACTGCATTATAAAAATTTTTTTTGAGATTTTTGGCAAAAAATTGCAATTTCTTGAGCTGCTTCGCCACGTCACGGCAAATCTCATTTGTAGGACTGCTTCAAATGAGATTTGCCGTGACGTGGCGAAG
Organism: Anomaloglossus baeobatrachus; assembly: GCF_048569485.1. NCBI lineage: Eukaryota > Metazoa > Chordata > Amphibia > Anura > Aromobatidae > Anomaloglossus > Anomaloglossus baeobatrachus. The sequence continues at coordinate 670,913,048 of NC_134353.1, forward strand.
CAGCTCAAGAAATTGCAATTTTTTGCCAAAAATCTCAAAAAAAATTTTTATAATGCAGTTTGGAATATTTGATGCCTTAGTGCACATTGGTGCTGGCTCTTTGTTGTTTCTTTGTTGAATTGGTCGGTGGTTGACCCCCACCTTGCTATGCACCCCAATTTGGGATGTATTCCATCTGTATAGATTTTGGCGTTTGGTGACTGTTCACATTGGGTCATCAGGCTTTGTCCACAGGCTATATATATACTTCATGCAGCATTTGCTTGGACCTGTCCCGCCCACAGCCATGACTCAGTCATGGGTACGGGACTGCAATAGACCAGGTGAGTGCTGCTGAGAGCAGTTCTGCTATTTATATGTGAGGCCGCATGGCACATTTTATAAAAATATTTTAGTGTAGGACTGCTTCAAATGAGATTTGCCGTGACGTGGCGAAGCAGCTCAAGAAATTGCAATTTTTTGCCAAAAATCTCAAAAAAAATTTTTATAATGCAGTTTGGAATATTTGATGCCTTAGTGCACATTGGTGCTGGCTCTTTGTTGTTTCTTTGTTGAATTGGTCGGTGGTTGACCCCCACCTTGCTATGCACCCCAATTTGGGATGTATTCCATCTGTATAGATTTTGGCGTTTGGTGACTGTTCACATTGGGTCATCAGGCTTTGTCCACAGGCTATATATATACTTCATGCAGCATTTGCTTGGACCTGTCCCGCCCACAGCCATGACTCAGTCATGGGTACGGGACTGCAATAGACCAGGTGAGTGCTGCTGAGAGCAGTTCTGCTATTTATATGTGAGGCCGCATGGCACATTTTATAAAAATATTTTAGTGTAGGACTGCTTCAAATGAGATTTGCCGTGACGTGGCGAAGCAGCTCAAGAAATTGCAATTTTTTGCCAAAAATCTCAAAAAAAATTTTTATAATGCAGTTTGGAATATTTGATGCCTTAGTGCACATTGGTGCTGGCTCTTTGTTGTTTCTTTGTTGAATTGGTCGGTGGTTGACCCCCACCTTGCTATGCACCCCAATTTGGGATGTATTCCATCTGTATAGATTTTGGCGTTTGGTGACTGTTCACATTGGGTCATCAGGCTTTGTCCACAGGCTATATATATACTTCATGCAGCATTTGCTTGGACCTGTCCCGCCCACAGCCATGACTCAGTCATGGGTACGGGACTGCAATAGACCAGGTGAGTGCTGCTGAGAGCAGTTCTGCTATTTATATGTGAGGCCGCATGGCACATTTTATAAAAATATTTTAGTGTAGGACTGCTTCAAATGAGATTTGCCGTGACGTGGCGAAGCAGCTCAAGAAATTGCAATTTTTTGCCAAAAATCTCAAAAAAAATTTTTATAATGCAGTTTGGAATATTTGATGCCTTAGTGCACATTGGTGCTGGCTCTTTGTTGTTTCTTTGTTGAATTGGTCGGTGGTTGACCCCCACCTTGCTATGCACCCCAATTTGGGATGTATTCCATCTGTATAGATTTTGGCGTTTGGTGACTGTTCACATTGGGTCATCAGGCTTTGTCCACAGGCTATATATATACTTCATGCAGCATTTGCTTGGACCTGTCCCGCCCACAGCCATGACTCAGTCATGGGTACGGGACTGCAATAGACCAGGTGAGTGCTGCTGAGAGCAGTTCTGCTATTTATATGTGAGGCCGCATGGCACATTTTATAAAAATATTTTAGTGTAGGACTGCTTCAAATGAGATTTGCCGTGACGTGGCGAAGCAGCTCAAGAAATTGCAATTTTTTGCCAAAAATCTCAAAAAAAAAATTTTTATAATGCAGTTTGGAATATTTGATGCCTTAGTGCACATTGGTGCTGGCTCTTTGTTGTTTCTTTGTTGAATTGGTCGGTGGTTGACCCCCACCTTGCTATGCACCCCAATTTGGGATGTATTCCATCTGTATAGATTTTGGCGTTTGGTGACTGTTCACATTGGGTCATCAGGCTTTGTCCACAGGCTATATATATACTTCATGCAGCATTTGCTTGGACCTGTCCCGCCCACAGCCATGACTCAGTCATGGGTACGGGACTGCAATAGACCAGGTGAGTGCTGCTGAGAGCAGTTCTGCTATTTATATGTGAGGCCGCATGGCACATTTTATAAAAATATTTTAGTGTAGGACTGCTTCAAATGAGATTTGCCGTGACGTGGCGAAGCAGCTCAAGAAATTGCAATTTTTTGCCAAAAATCTCAAAAAAAAATTTTATAATGCAGTTTGGAATATTTGATGCCTTAGTGCACATTGGTGCTGGCTCTTTGTTGTTTCTTTGTTGAATTGGTCGGTGGTTGACCCCCACCTTGCTATGCACCCCAATTTGGGATGTATTCCATCTGTATAGATTTTGGCGTTTGGTGACTGTTCACATTGGGTCATCAGGCTTTGTCCACAGGCTATATATATACTTCATGCAGCATTTGCTTGGACCTGTCCCGCCCACAGCCATGACTCAGTCATGGGTACGGGACTGCAATAGACCAGGTGAGTGCTGCTGAGAGCAGTTCTGCTATTTATATGTGAGGCCGCATGGCACATTTTATAAAAATATTTTAGTGTAGGACTGCTTCAAATGAGATTTGCCGTGACGTGGCGAAGCAGCTCAAGAAATTGCAATTTTTTGCCAAAAATCTCAAAAAAAATTTTTATAATGCAGTTTGGAATATTTGATGCCTTAGTGCACATTGGTGCTGGCTCTTTGTTGTTTCTTTGTTGAATTGGTCGGTGGTTGACCCCCACCTTGCTATGCACCCCAATTTGGGATGTATTCCATCTGTATAGATTTTGGCGTTTGGTGACTGTTCACATTGGGTCATCAGGCTTTGTCCACAGGCTATATATATACTTCATGCAGCATTTGCTTGGACCTGTCCCGCCCACAGCCATGACTCAGTCATGGGTACGGGACTGCAATAGACCAGGTGAGTGCTGCTGAGAGCAGTTCTGCTATTTATATGTGAGGCCGCATGGCACATTTTATAAAAATATTTTAGTGTAGGACTGCTTCAAATGAGATTTGCCGTGACGTGGCGAAGCAGCTCAAGAAATTGCAATTTTTTGCCAAAAATCTCAAAAAAAATTTTTATAATGCAGTTTGGAATATTTGATGCCTTAGTGCACATTGGTGCTGGCTCTTTGTTGTTTCTTTGTTGAATTGGTCGGTGGTTGACCCCCACCTTGCTATGCACCCCAATTTGGGATGTATTCCATCTGTATAGATTTTGGCGTTTGGTGACTGTTCACATTGGGTCATCAGGCTTTGTCCACAGGCTATATATATACTTCATGCAGCATTTGCTTGGACCTGTCCCGCCCACAGCCATGACTCAGTCATGGGTACGGGACTGCAATAGACCAGGTGAGTGCTGCTGAGAGCAGTTCTGCTATTTATATGTGAGGCCGCATGGCACATTTTATAAAAATATTTTAGTGTAGGACTGCTTCAAATGAGATTTGCCGTGACGTGGCGAAGCAGCTCAAGAAATTGCAATTTTTTGCCAAAAATCTCAAAAAAAAATTTTTATAATGCAGTTTGGAATATTTGATGCCTTAGTGCACATTGGTGCTGGCTCTTTGTTGTTTCTTTGTTGAATTGGTCGGTGGTTGACCCCCACCTTGCTATGCACCCCAATTTGGGATGTATTCCATCTGTATAGATTTTGGCGTTTGGTGACTGTTCACATTGGGTCATCAGGCTTTGTCCACAGGCTATATATATACTTCATGCAGCATTTGCTTGGACCTGTCCCGCCCACAGCCATGACTCAGTCATGGGTACGGGACTGCAATAGACCAGGTGAGTGCTGCTGAGAGCAGTTCTGCTATTTATATGTGAGGCCGCATGGCACATTTTATAAAAATATTTTAGTGTAGGACTGCTTCAAATGAGATTTGCCGTGACGTGGCGAAGCAGCTCAAGAAATTGCAATTTTTTGCCAAAAATCTCAAAAAAAATTTTTATAATGCAGTTTGGAATATTTGATGCCTTAGTGCACATTGGTGCTGGCTCTTTGTTGTTTCTTTACAAATATAAAGCTGTCAGACTGACAAAGGAGGATGAAGGTGTGTAGATGATCTGATCATGAAGGAGGTGCATGAAGCTGGACATAGCCGACATTGTTCTCAGCAAGAAGAAGATCTGCTCCACACAACACAGCCCTTCTCCCATGCAACTGAAGTATCTGTGTAATGCAGCTCGTCAGTTGAGACACAGGTTTCAAGAGCTGTAAGTCTGCAGTCCATCTGGACACATGACCATCCTGTGGTTTGAATTATACCATGAACACCATTTTATCACAATCTTGGAGAGCCGCTTTATGTGCATTGACAAGGCCACATCGCACTCCCAGCCTAATTTGCATACAACTTGTACATTGGATTTGTGATGACTGTTACATTAGAGCTCTAATGGGGAGGGTGGAAAGAAAAAAAAAAAAAAAGGATAATTTTTATTGGGGGAAAATAAGCGCCACAGCTATACCACTACTTCCATATGTAAGAACGTGTGAACAGGTTCACTTTAATTACTTCAAAATAAATTAACTGAACAAACAGCAAGAGGGTGACAGATATCAGCAAAGGAAGAGGAAGTCATTTAGTTAGTTGGCGAGTATATCAATGTTCTGTGTGAACAGCTACAATGTTAAACAGCAAAAACTACCTTTCTGGTACGATTCACAAAAGATTTTTAATGTATTTTAAACTATTTCCAATATAGAAAAGACTGTCTCTGCTTTACACAATCTTTCTTTGTGGCTCTGATCAGGCTACTGTATAAGGAAGTCTCTGACTTCTACAAACTACAGGTCCCCATACACAATAGGTTAAAGTAAGTATTTGATACACTGCCAGTTTTGCAAGTTCTCACCTACAAAGAATGGAGAGTGTAATTTTTTATCGTAGGTACACCAACTGTGACAGAAGAAAAAAAAACAAAAAACATGAAAATCACATTGTATGGTTTTTAATTAATTAGTATTATTTTATTGCATGAAATAAGTATCTGATCACCTACCAACCAGCAAGAATTCTTGCTCTCACAGACATGTTATTTTTTATCTGATAAACCCTCCAACTCTGCACTCATCACCTGTATTAATTGCCCCTGTTTGAACTGGTTACCTGAAAAAATGACACCTGTCCACACTTAACTAATCGCACTCCAACCTCTCCACCATGGCAAAGACCAAGAGAGCTGTCCAAGGACACCAGGGACAAAATTGCAGACCTGCACAAGACTGGGATGGGCTACAGGATAGTAGGAAAGCAGCTTGGGGAGACTGCAACAACTGTTTGCGCAATTATTAGAAAATGGAAGAAACACAAGAAGATTGTCAATTTTACTTGGTCTGGGGCTCCAAACAAGATCTTACCTCATGAGGTAAAGGCTGATTCTGTGAAAGGTCAGGAATCAGCCCAGAACTACATAGGAGGACCTGGCCAATGACCTGAAGAGAGCTGGGACCACAGTCTCAAAGATTGCCGTTCGCAATACACTACACAGTCATGGATTAAAAGCCTGCAGAGCACACAAGGTTCCTATGCTCATGCCAGCACATATCCAGGCCTGTTTAAAGATCACCAATGACCATACGGATGATCCAGAGGAGGCATGGGATCAGGTCTTGTGGTCAGATGAGGCCAAAATAGAACTTTTTAATATCAACTCCACTCACCGTGTTTGGAGGAAGAAGAAGGATGAGTACAACCTCACCACCGTATTGAAGGGAGGATTGCTGGGGTCATGTATTGCGAGATATTGGCCGACAACTTCCTTCGCTCAGTAAGAGCATTCAAGATGGGTTGTGGCTGGGTCTTCCAGCATGACATTGACTGGAAACACACAGCCAGGGCAACTAAGGAGTAGCATTGTAAGAAGCATTTCAAGGTCTTGGAGTGGCCTAGCCATTGCTCAGACCTGAACCCAATAGAAAGTCTTTGGAGGGAGCTGAAGCTCAATGTTGCCCAGCAACAGCCCCTAAACCTGAAAGATCTGGAGAATATCTGTATGGCAGTGTGAGCCAAAATCCCTGCTGCAGTGTGTGCAAACGTGGTCATGAACTACAGGAAACGTCTGACCTCTGTAATTGCAAACAAAGGATTCTGTACCAAATATTCCAGTTCTGGTTTTCTATTGTATCACATACTTATTTCATGCAATAAAATGCAAATTAATTATTTTAAAATCATACAATGCGATTTTCGGGATTTTTATTTTGGATTCTGTGTCACAGTGAAAGTGTACCTATAATATAAATTATAGACCTCTCCATTCTTTGTAGGTGGGAAAACTTGCAAAATCAGCAGTTTATCAAACACTTATTTTCCCCTTTGTACTTCTTCTTGTACTTCCCCTTCTGTATGAAGGCCTCCTGATTCTCCCCTATAATGTATCAATTTAATCCGTAAAAGAGTGCAACTATGGCTAGGTCTTTAGATTACATTACAAAATCACGCTGACAATATCTTTTTAACCTCTTGCAGTTGTACCCATGTCACATGCTGAAAGTGTGTATATGGGAGAGCCCCCAACATTTGGAATTCGGAGATAGAGCATTCAGCAGAGTATTATGCAAAAATATGGACAACTAGAGAATTCCTTGAAAATAGGGTTTGCAAACCAGACAATCCCATTAATGTATTATTACTGAAATAAAAGTCAAATTTTAATGTTAAAAATCAACATCTACGTCCATTAATTCCAATAAAACTAGACGCACCATAACAGTACATGGAAATATATTTAATACCTCTATAATAAACATCCCGGAAAGGAGAATTGATAAATTCCCGGAGATTTCCTGTTTTTTCAGCAATATCGGCCAGGAGTGGGATTGTGTCATTCTTGCCTCCTTGTAAATTTAGCAGAGCTTTCGGTAAGCAGGTCTTCCCTGTTGATGGCTCTGATAAAAAAATAAAAATAAAAAGCACAATATAACACTTTTTTAATTACATTTAAAAAAAACTGTAATTTTTTTTTTTATTTAATAAAAAAAAAAAAGGTAGGATTTTTAGGAATCTTCATTATTTTGCAGTTCTTTTGTCACTCATGTAGCAAAAAATGCAGTTGCTGCCATAACTAGTACTTTTATACAGTACTTCTAGTGTATTTCTATATGGATAAAGCTAGCATACACTTTACTATAAAATTATATTTTCGGAACTCTTCAATGGCATTCAGGCAACGGATTCCTCAAAAGTTAGTGTAAAAAGGCTTAAAAATTTCTCCAAAACATAGTATTCTTCTGTTTAGGTTCATAAAAAACTCTTTTCCTTAAAAGATATGCCTTATGCTTAAAGAGGTGTCTACAATTTTAGCATTGAGGACCTATCCTTAGGCGGACTTTGCACGTTGCGACATCACAAGCTGATGCTGCAATGTCGCACGCGATAGTCCCCGCCCCCGTCGCAGCAGCGATATCTTGTGATTCCTGGCGTAGCGAACATTATCGCTACGCCAGCTTCACATGCACTCACCTGTCCTGCGACGGCGCTGTGGCCGGCGTCCCGCCTCCTTCCTAAGGGGGCGGGTCGTACAACGTCACAGCGACATCACATGGCAGGTGGCCAACAAAGCGGAGGGGCGGAGATGAGCAGGATGTAAACATCCCGCCCTTCTTCCTTCCGTATAGCCGCCGGCGGCAGGTAAGGTGATGTTCCTCGCTCCTGCGGCTTCACACACAGCGATGTGTGCTGCCGCAGGAACGAGGAACAACATCGTACCTGTCGCGGCAGCGTAATTTTGAAAAAGTCGGAGCCTACACCGATGATGCGATTAACGAGCGCAAAAGCGTCGTTATCGTATCATCTAGGATTTACACACGATATCGAAAGTGACGCTGGATGTGCGTCACTTTCGATTTGACCCCACCGACATCGCACGTGCGATGTTGCAACGTGCAAAGCCACCCTTAGGCTAAGTAATCAATATCTGAACAGTGAGGGTGCAACAGCTGGCACGCCCGGCAATCAGCTGCTCCAATTGCAGCCGTTGGTCGGAACTACTCAGTTGTGGTGCTGCGTAGCACACCTCCGTCAACTGAATAGTGGCCGCGGTTGAGAATTACACATCTGCCCCCCGTTCAAGTCAATAGGGAGAAGATGTGAAGTAACTGGCCACAGCCACTATACAGTCGACGAAGTTGTGCTATGCAGCATCGCAACTGAGTAGTTCTGGCCGATAGCGAAAATGGGAGCAGCTGATTGGCGGGTGTGCCGGATGTCATACCCTCACTGATCAGATATTGAAGACCTATCCTAAGGATACGTTATCAATGTTAAAATCACAAACAACTTCTAACATTTCTATGGCATTATACAATTATTTTTTATTTATATTTGTAAGCAGAAAATTAGTATATATTTTTCCCATTTACAAATATACTATTATTTTAAAAGAATAATACATAAATAAATACAGTATATCCTAAAAGTGAGTACACCCCTCACACTTTTGTAAATATTGTATTATATCTTTTCATGGGGCAATGCTGAAGATTAAAGGGAACCTATCAGCAGAAATTTCGTAATAAACCTAAAAGATTCTCCTTCTGCAGCTCCTGGGCTGCATTCTAGAAAGGTTCCTGTTGCTATTCTGCCCCCTTTGAGAACTAAATAAATAGTTTATAAAGTCTTACTTTTTGTATGCAAATCTTTTTTTCTGTACACAGGGGCGGGCTCTCTTGCGTCCGTTATACTGCCTCCTGCCGCTGTACGCCGTCCCCCATTGCTCATTTCCATACTGAGGACACCGCCCAGTGCTCCCGAGGTCTCGCGCATGCACCGTGCCACTCTCGCGGTACTGTGCACTGTGCACAGTGTGACCGCTGGTGACATGATTGCGCAGGCGTGAGATTATGGGCGGCGCTGTAATTGTCATCAGCAAGTACCCGCCCATAATCTCGTGCCTGCGCTTTCCCCTCTGCCTCCACCATTCTGCGTAAGCGCTGGCCAGATGAACCCTGTTGATCGGTGGTATCACGTCACCAGCGGTCACACTGTGCACAGTACCGCGAGAGTGGCACGGTGCATGCGCAAGACCTCGTGAGCACTGGGCAGTGTCCTCAGTATGGAAATGAGCGATGGGGGAGGGCGTACAGCGGCAGGAGGCAGAATAACGGACGCAAGAGAGCCTGCCCCCGTGTACAGAAAAAAAAAGATTTGCATACAAAAAGTAAGACTTTATAAACTATTTATTTAGTTCTCAAAGGGGGCAGAATTGCAACAGGAACCTTGCTAGAATGCAGCCCAGGAGCTGCAGAGGGGGAATCTTTTAGGTTTATTACGAAATTTCTGCTGACAGGTTCCCTTTAAACACTGATACAATGTAAAGAATTCAGTGTACAACTTTTATAAATAGTGTAAATTTGGTGTGCCGTCTAAATAACTCACAGCCAGTAGTGTCTAAACTGCTGGCAACAAAAGTAAGTACACCACTAAGTGAAAATGCCCAAATTGTGCCCAATTAGCCATTATCTGTCTCCGGTGTCCGTGACTCATTCGTGTTACAAGACCTCTGGTGTGAATGGGGAACAGGTGTGTTAAAGAGTGATCACTGGATCACCTCTCATACTGGAGGTTCAACATGGCAGTCGTGGCAAAAATTCCTATGAAGATTTGAATAAAAAAAAACAAACAACAAATTGTTGCTCTAAAGAAAGATGGCCTAGGCTGGAGGTACCCAACCCTTCTTACCTTGAGAGCCATCATCTCCCACCTTGACTACTGCAACCTCCTGCTCTCTGGCCTCCCTTCCAACACTCTTGCACCCCTCCAATCTATCCTAAACTCTGCGGCCTGCCTAATCCACCTCTCCCCTCGCTACTCCCCAGCCTCGCCACTCTGCCAATCCCTTCACTGGCTTCCCATCACCCAACGACTCCAGTTCAAAACATTAACCATGATATACAAAGCCATGCACAACCTGTCTCCTCCCTACATCTGTGACCTAGTCTCCCGGTACCTACCTGCACGCAACCCCAGATCCTCACAAGATCTCCTTCTCTGCTCCTCTCATATCTCCTCTTCCCACAATAGCGTACAAGATTTCTCCCGTGCATCCCCCATACTCTGGAATGCTCTACCTCAGCACATCAGACTCTCACCTACCGTGGAAAGCTTCAAGAAGAACCTCAAAACCCACCTCTTCCAACAAGCCTACAACCTACAATAGCCCTCAGTCCAGTAGACCACTGCGCAACCAGCTCTGTCCTCACCTATTGTACCATCACCCATTCCCTGTAGACTGTGAGCCCTCGCGGGCAGGGTCCTCTCTCCTCCTATACCAGTCTGTTTTGTACGGTTAATGATTGTTTTATGTATACCCTCTTTCACTTGTAAAGCGCCATGGAATATATGGCGCTATAATAATAAATAATAATAATATTTATATCTGAAAGAGGGTTGGGAACCACATTCAGCTCTGAGAGGGGGTCGGGAGCCACATCCAGCTCCCTCTTCCCTCGCTGTAGTGACACCCAGAGCCCCCATTATCGGTATGACAGCCAAAGTTTTCTACAGAGATCACACCAAAACAGTATACCAAGTTCCAGGGGTTCCTACCATACCCCCCTTTCCGATCTGCTCTTCTACGTACTGCTATTCACAAAAGTCCCCAAATGGAGACATGCTCTTCACAGCGGTTTGCTAGACCTTCTGCTAATGCACCAAACTGGAAGACGGCCGTGAGCCACACATGGGCCCATGAGCCACAAGTTGGGGACCCCTGGCTTAGGCTATAAGAAGATTGCCAATACCCTGAAACTGAGCTGCAGCATGGCGGCAAAGACCATACAGCAGTTTGACAAGACATGTTCCACTCAGAACAGGTCTCTCCATGGTCTACCAATCAAGTCAAGTGCACGTGCTGAGCGCCATATCCAGAGGTTGTCTTTTCAAAATAGAGGTAGGAGTGTGGCCAGCATTGCTCTAGAAGATACAGGAGGGGTGGGGGGGGGGGGGGGTCAGCCTTCAGGGCTCAGACCATACACCACACACTGCATCAAATTAGTCTGCATAGCTCTCATCCCAGAAAGAAGTCTTCTAAAGATGATGCCCAAGAAAACCCACAGTTTGCTGAAGACAAGCAGACTAAGGGCATGGATTACTGGGACCATGTCCTGTAGTCTCATGAGACGAAGATAAACTCATTAGGTTCCGATGGTGTTGCGGCAACCAGATAAGGAGTACAACGACAAGTGTGTCTTTCCTACAGTCAAGCATGATGGTGAGAGTGTCATGGTTTGGGAATACATGAGTGCTGCTGGTTGAGGGGAGCTACAGTTCAATGAGGAAACCAGGAATGCCAACATCCTCAACTATTGTGACATCCTGAAGCAAAGCATGATCCCCTCTCTTCAGAAACTGTGCCAGAAGGCAGTATTCCAACATGATAACTACCCCAAATACACATACAAGACTATCACTGAATTTCTAAAAATAAAAACTGAAGGTAAAAGGGTGCTGGATTGGCCATACAGGTCTCCAGACCTAAACTCTATTGAGCATCTGTGGGGCATCCCCAAAGGGATGATGGGGGAGCGCAAGGTCTCTAACATCCACCAGGTTTGTGATGTCGTCATGGAGGAGAAAAGAGGATTTCAGTGGCTCCTGTGAAGCTCTAGTAAACTCCATGCCCAAGAGAATTAAGGCAGTGAGTGAAAATAATGAAAGGAAAAACACCAAGGAAAATGGATCTCATAGTAATTAGGTTACATTATCCCCACATGGTTAATTGAATGCAGAAAATAAAAAAGGGGGTTTCATAATGTTAATATCTAATAGAAAAGTAATATTCCATATAAAATTCTTTTATTGTCCCATTAAGGACACCATCTGCAAGGAGTTTGTATCTTCTCCCCATGTTTGAATGGGTTTCCTCCCACAATCCAAAAACATACTCACAGGGAACCTAGATTGTGAGCCCCAAAGGGGACAGTGTTGCCAATGTATGTAAAGCGCTGTGGAATTAACAGTGCTATATAAATGAATAAATATTTTAAGCTGCTTTTTTATTTGAAAAAAAGACCACATAAATACAGCCAGAAAAATGGCAAGTGATTTAAAATACAAGTGAACATAAAGTACTAGAAAAAAGGGGTATGAGGAGGAAAAAAGATCCCACAAAACGTGAAAACATCCCCTTGGATGATTTAGTAGAGGTTACAGATTTTGTGAAAAGTTAGGATTAGTAAAACTGAGGAGGTCAGACACAGGGCCACTTACTTAACAACCAACCAATATTTCCATTAAAATAGCCAATATAACACCATGTTTAACAATCGTAAAGGCATTGGTGGTGAAGTGGCACCTGGAGACCTACCTGCTATCAGGGAGCCAAGAGGGACGCCAACACCGGAGTGTGGGAAGGTCCCAACCAGGGGGATGTTTTCACGTTTGTGGGATCTTTTTTTGCTCCTCATACCCCCCCTTTTTTCTGGTACTTATGTTCACTTGTATTTTAAATCACTTGCCATTTTTCTGGCTGTATTTATGTGCACTTTGTTCAAATAAAAAAGCAGATTAAAAGAATTTTAAATGGCATATTACTTATTTCTATTAGATATTAACATTATGGAACCCCCTTTTTTCTATTTTCTGCTTGAAAATAATGGTGGCCATACAAAATATTGACACTTTGGACACAATTTGGACATTTTCACTTAAGGGTGTACTCACTTTTGTTGTCAGCGGTTTAGACATTAATGGCTGTGTGTTGAGTTATTTAGAGGGCACCAAATTTACACCGTTATACAAGTTGTACACTGACTACTTTATATTGTATCAAAGTATCATATCTTCAGTGTTGTCCCATGAAAATATAAAATATCTACAGAAATGTGAGGGGTGTACTCACTTTTGTGATATACTGCACATTGTAAGGCTATGTGCGCACGTTGCGCAAATACATGCAGTTACGCTGCGCTTTGCAGCGCAGCGTAACTGCATGCGTCCTGCGTCCCCTGCACAGTCTATGGAGACTGTGCAGGGGCCGTGCGCACGTGGCGTTTAAGAGCGCAGCGCTTCGGCTACTGCCGAAGCGCTGCGTATAAAGAAGTGACATGTCACTTCTTTCCTGCGCTTTGCCGACAGCTCCTGCTCTGTCTATGGCAGGAGCTGCAGGCAGAGCGCATGGAATCGGCGCTCACTACGGACATTTCTGCAGCGATCTAAAGCGCACATGTGCTCTTCAGATCGCTGCAGAAATTTCTGCACGGCTAGTACGCAACGTGCGCACATAGCCTAAGAACTTTCAATGCTTTATACAGGACAAAGTAGAGAATCACAAGATATTAATGAGTTACAATTACTCCACAAGTCAACTCTGGAATTTGCTTACACTAGAAGATTAAGATTCCTGCAGATTAAACATCAGTGGTGATTTAAACCCAATTTAAAGAGACACAGGACAATTTTAGCTTTTGCACCTAACCTCGAAATTCCTCATCTGTCAGTCGCTTCTTCTGAGACACTAGGAAAGGCAGGAATCCCTCCAGCTCTAATGTGGCACCTCTAGACACAATGTCAAATAGTATGTGTCTATTAAACATCTTGATGACTCGAGGGGGGTCAGGGCTGGAGTTCTGGGAATTTGGGTTTTCCTTCCTGGAATAAAGCAGGTCACATTAAGGCTTTAAAAACAGACAAGACACCTTACATGGTAAATGATTACACTGCTGATCTCTGTCCATCTACAATGCATAAATCTTGTTTAAAAAAAGAACCACCCACATACAATTGTATATTTTACCGAGTGGCTCATTGTACCCTGCGCTAGAGACCAACAGTTCCTATCAAAAGAAAGCTCTTCCTACAAAACAAGTACATTTTAGAAGTTGCAGCTCTGTACACTTTTGCAATTATTGGCTCAAAAAAAAAAAAAAAAAAAAAAAAAAAAAGACTAAAATTAATTTAAAAAAACACAAAGCAATTATGCAAATAGTCTTGGGTAAAAAATTTGCATAGATGTAGTTGGATATATAAATAATATTATACAGCCATTCTAACATGGATTTTCAAAAATGCCCAGGCCCCATCAGGTCTATTTAGGAAAATATGCACTTTGATTTGAGAAATATGGCGACAGATCCACGTTAAACTCACATAAAATCCAATTTCCTCACGCCTTATACAGAACAACAAAACTTTTCCAATATATAGGAGCCTTGACAAAACATACTGTCTTTTTTTTTTATACCTTAAAACAACAGGGACAATTTATATTAAAAAAAACTAACAAAAAAACAAACAATTGTTAAAATGGTCATTGTTATCCAAAGTATCCAATCAGAATACAACTTTCGTTTCATATTCTCTTCCTATAACAAAAGCTGCTCTGTAATCACTACAGGCAACACAGTTTTCTTCTAAAATTTGCTTACAGTGTTAAGCCACCCATACACAAATATATATTACATTTTACATTAATAAATATATATAGCCCCTGATTACAACACACTTAAGATTGCTCTGTTCTGGCGAGCGCTCCCATTGTCGATGACAAAGCTGCTTCCATCGAACAACCAACCCCCCCAAAAAAAACCCCAAAAAACGGCTTTGGACGTATGCGCAGATGCAGCCACTGATTAGAATGGTGCCGACAGACTCACTGTGTGCTCTGCCGTGCACCATTTTCAGGGGTATACGTTTACTAGAGGCGGAAACCCAGACACAGTCTACAACATCTGGGTATCTGCCTCCAAAAGGCGTATACGTACTCTTGAAAATGGTGCACAACAGAGCACTCAGTGACTCAGTCACCACTATGCCAAGCAGTGGCCTCGTCAGCATATACGTCCGAATTCCATTTTGTGGGGGTTCAGACAGAAGCCCCAACGGAGCCACTGAACAGGGAGAGGAAGTCAGTGTCAAGGCGGCCTAAAGGCTACTTTACGCGCTGCGATATCGGTACCGATATCGCTAGCGTGGGTACTCGCCCCCATCTGTTGTACGACACTGGCAAAATCGCTGCCCGTGCCGCACAACATCGCCCAGACATGTCACACTACTTACCTGCCCGGCGACGTCGCTGTGACCGGCGAACCGCCTCCTTTCTAAGGGGGCAGTTCGTTCAGCGTCACAGCGACGTCACAGTTGCGTCACTGAACCGCCGCCCAATAGAAGCGGAGGGGCGGAGATGAGCGGGACGAACATCCTGCCCACCTCCTTCCTTCCGCATAGCGGCCGGGAGGCAGGTAAGGAGAGCTTCCTCGTTCCTGCGGCGTCATACGGAGCGATGTGTGCTGCCGCAGGAATGAGGAACAACCTCGTTACTGCTGCAGTAACGATTTTTGAGAATGGACCCCCATGTCACCGATGAGCGATTTTGCACGTTTTTGCAACGATGCAAAATCGCTCATAGGTGTCACACGCAGCGGCATCGCTAATGCGGCCGGATGTGCTTCACCAATTCAGTGACCCCAACGAGTTCGCATTAGCGATGTCGTAGCGTGTAAAGCCCCCCTTTAGAGGACAGCAAGTTGTGCAAAAGTTACTGAACCAGTGATCAGTGGGACATGAGCATTCAAATGTTTAGATAAGGTCACAACGAGTTCACCTGGAAAAGTTAGAGGGCATTTAAGGATCATCCTGAAGTTTCACTCGAAAGTCAAATATCCCTAACTTTTTGTAGTTTGTGATACTTTCCTGTCAGAGAATATTACTGACTTTATGGGCTAACCAGACAAATCTGTGCGCTTTCGAAGGACAGATATGCTTACAAATGATTGACCAGGACACAATATAGAGAAGATTGGGATGAAGATAATTTTACATGGAACGATTCATTAAGGTTGCTTTCACACTACGTTTTTTTAACATGCGTCATGAACATTTTTTTTGCTGCAAAAGCGGATCCTGCTTTTACAGCAAAAAAACGCATGCAAACGCATGTGTTATTTTGCAGGATCCTGTCACTTTAAGTTTATGGGCGGGCATTGGAGTCATGTGATCAGGAGTCAGTGGAACTGAACGTGAGACTGGGAGCCGGTTCATAACCAAGGTAAACATCGGGTACCTTGCTTGGATACCCGATATTTATCTTTGTTACGAGTGTCTGCAGATGCTAGGAGCCGGGCTCCCTGCACACGTAACCAACGTAAACATCGGCTAACTAAGAGAAGCGCTTTCCTTGGTTACCCGATATTTATCTTGGTTGCGAGTGTCTGCAGCTCTCAGGCGGGGGAGAGAGAGAGGAGGGAGGGGGGGGGGAAGAGAGACTGATCACCCGAGGTTGGTTTCTGGGCATGCTCAGTAGAGCAAGCAGAATCCTGTCTATCAGCATGCCAGCGTTCACATGCGTTTGCATGCAGTATAGTCAGGATCCAGCAATTTGCAGTATTTGGACGCAGCTCAAAAACGCTACAAGTAGCGTTTTTGAAAAATGTTAAAAAACTGCAAGTCGCTGGATCCTCACTATAACGCATGCAAACGCAGGTGAACGCATGTTGACGCGAGTCCATTGCAAATGCATTGAAATGAAAACGCTTTTGCGTTAAAAAAACGTTCATGACGGATGTTAAAAAAACGTAGTGTGAAAGCAGCCTAAGAGAAGACAAAGCAATGAAGTGTTTTTTTTACGGATGGAAGAACAATAGATAAGTCTTCACTGAATACAGATTTTACCTCAAAATTGAGAATTTTGATAATGACGGATCAGTTCTGGCAGAAAAAGAAGCAAAATTGTCTAATAAGATATATTAAAAAGTTGCTTATTTTCATGTGTACGATTGATTTATGAAATAAAAATTAAAAAGCTTTAAGACTGGGGCATAGATTCACCTTCCAGCAGAACAACTCTAAACATACTGCCAGAGCTACAATGGAGTGGTTTTGAGCAAAGCATATTCATGTGTATGAATCAACCAGTCACAGTCCAGACCTAAATCCCATTAAGAACCTGTGACAAGATTTGAAAATTGCTGATCACAAACGTCTCCATCCAATATCACTGAGCTAGAGATATTTTGTAAAGAATTGGCAAAAAATGGAGCCCTAAGATGTGCAAAGCTGGTATAGACATAGCCCAAAAGACTTGCAGCAGTAATTGCAAAAAAGATGTCCTACAAAGTATCGACTTGGGGGCTGAATACAAATGAAAATCACAATTTCCAGATTTATATTTTGAAAGTATTTATAAAACCAGGTATCATTTCTTTTACACTTCACAAATACTTTCAATTTTGTGTTGGTATATCACATAAAATCCCAATAAAATACATTTACATTTGTGGGTGTAATGTGAAAAACATGTTAAAGTTCATGGCGTATGAATACTTTTTCACTTTATATCATATGACATATTACATGTGATAAGAATTAATCATTGGGAAAAAAAAAAATGGTTTCTACCAGCCTATTCACATAGAAAAGGCCAACATGAATGTAATGTGATAGGCCAGTGATTCAGATACATTCCCATGTTACACAAAAGTTACCAGACCAGTTTTAGACAACTCAACTAAAACAGCAGCCAAAAAAACACAACCTCTTTTAAGTGGGTTATTAATTATAAAATTTCCAGGAAGTTCGGCTAGTTAATCCCTTCAACCATCCACAATCACACATTAGGAGTCCTATGGAAAGGTTATCGCAAACCCAAGACAAAAATACATAGGGTACCTTAAAAATCTATAGACTGATCACATCTAAAAGCGATACTTGTCAATATCAGAGGTGGTGAGTTTATGGTTCCTTAAAACCAGACATAGATGGAACAGCAAAAGTTATATATCCAGGGAACATGCCTTGATGTGATAAAAGGCAGTACCATCATTGTCAGGGGTGCCCAGCCCACCCAAAGTCTTCAATGGAATTATCTGCAGGGTCTTCTCCTTTCTACAGTACTGATTGGAGGAGAAGAACATCCAGCATTCACCAGATATGTGTGTGGCGCCCCAGGACCTGGTCGCCACAACAGCATTGCCCTTCCAAAGGGTTAATGCTGAGCCTGGAGGTAATTGGGAGGTCCATTGGCCAGCAAGTTTTAACATCCAACGCAGTTCTCCCTCCGGCCAGCAGGGGGAGCTCTGAACCTGGAATTCCAGGGAGCCTTCCCCAAGCCTGACCTGAGGGAGGAAGTAGTCAGTCAGTCTGTAGAGAGAGGTGATACTGAGCAGACGCAGAGTGAGCTGTCCTGTGGATCTGGGGCCTAAAGCTAGAGTAGCTTGGCCCAGGGAAGCAGGAGTAGCAGAGAGGCAGCGAAGAGACTCGGACATCGGAGTCTGTGGCCACCAGGGCTTAAAATACTCCCTGGTAGCCGAATCCGAAGGGCAGGAGAGCTGCAAGCACCTGGCCCATATACATCCCGAACACACAGCTGCAGCATCAGGGCCCGGTGTGGACTCCAGCAGAGAAGCACCAGAGAGGGCCTGCGCAGCCTGCTACAAAGGGAAAGGGACGTACCACCGGTCCCAGCAGCAAAGAGGGCCATTGCTGGATTCAGAGAAGCAGGGTCCTATCATAAAGAAAAGCACAGGAGTAGGCCTCATACTCAGCTGGCCAGAAAGATTCCCCCAAGTACTTCCAGGCCGACCGGATCCTCATCACCACCTGTAACGGTCTCCCAGGACTGGACTGTTCCCAAAGTAAAAGAGGAAAAGGTAAAGAGACTGTTGTTTGTGCCTGGTTCTTTCATTGTCCGTCGGCCCTGCACCGTGTTAGCCACACAACACCATAGACTTTCACGAGCACTAACAGTGTCCCCGGGGCTCCGCTCCACCTGTGGGGAGCAGTACCACCATTGCTGCTATATCATCACCCCGGAGGCCTCACACAGCAGCGGCGGCTTAATAGCCGCAGACCACAGGTGGCGTCACGAACACAAACTTTATTCATCAAGCCACATATTCTACTGACACCCAGCAGGGCCCAGCCACCACTGACTACCACCGGACTAGTCCGGCCCGGCACCGGGTGTCCCATAGCCCTGGGGTGGACGAGTCATGTGGGTGTCCTGATATTGGAACCTGAATCACTTAAGTTTATGGCAAATCAAAAGTATTTGCCATAAATGTCTCTCAAAACCCATTTTCAGTTTTATAGCATCCCTTAGAGATTGTTGAATATGACAATATGGCCCTCAAACTAGAAAAAGTTCGCACTTCTGATCTATATGAATCCCACCTATCAAAATAATGGGGGTCCTTTTATCTAATTCTCTTGATATGTGAGTTAGTAATGACTGAGTGTGCCGCCCCCATGCCAGCAGCTGGCGTTGCTCGGGTCCGGGCCTTCTAGGGTGGTGGCTCGAGGGTCTCTGGACCCAGGGGTCTCACGGACACGCCGAATAAAGAGGAGGACGTAGATGTACGGGCTAGGCCGTATTACGTTCGTGATGCCACCCATGGTGTGTAGTGAGTTGGGACACCACCGCTGCTGTGATGGGGCACACGGGGGAGATGTTATGGCAGCTGGATGTTAACCCCTCCGTGGGTAGGGATGGTTGAAGCGGGACCCAGTGGCTCTGGTGCAGGGTATAGTAATCGCAGGGAGTGTTCGTTTACTCACAGTTAATAAACCACACAAGTCTCTGGTAAACCAAGGTGCTGGTGGCCGGTGCCGCGGATGGTTGCATTCGGGTTCCCCACCCGGCTGGTGGTCTCTATCCTTTTCCTCTGCACTGTTTTGTGTAAGGTGGACTTCCTAGTCTGAAGCTTAGGAGTCCGCTCCCGGCTGGATGTGGCCTAAGGAGCCGTGCCCGCAGACGCTGGCCCGTGGGATCTATGGACCCTGGCGGTGACCTCTTATCCCTATCGGTGGGCTGTTGTCTTCTATGAGGGACTTTGGGTGGGACAGGACCTCTAGTCCTGGCCTCAATCGTTGAATTAACCAGTCCGCTTGTTTCTGGTTCTGGCTTCAGGGTCTGAGTACCCCCCTTTGTGCTACGGTTTCTGAGTCGGTTCCCCGTGTCAGTACAGGTGGGCTACAACCCTGTCCCGATCCACCTCGGTTCTGCCGAGCTGTCTTCCCGTCTCCTGCTGACGGAGACCACAGTCTGCCTCCTAGCCAAGGCACCAGGGCTCCAACCCTGGCATCGTTCAATTTGAACTTCACCTGCTGGAGCTACACTTAGCTCCATCCACCACTCCTCTCCAAACTGAACTACAAACTGCTCTGCTTGTTTTCCCGCCCCGGACTGTCTAGACCCCTGGGTGGGCGTGTGCCAACCGCCTGGTCACGTCCACTGGTGTGTCTATCTTTCCCTAAGGGGGGATGACTAAGGTTTGTAGGTTGGCTGTGTGTTTCCTAGTGAGGGAAGGTGTTATGCGGGGGCCTATTTGTGACTACCTGGTTTTGCCAGGGTGTCATATGATCACTAGCTCTTTACTTGGAACAAGCAGTTGGACATTCGGATGGGCGCGACTCGTGTACAGATTATAATAGAAGTCAATGGGGGGAATTTTTCTGGGAACTCATCCAAAAAATGCTTGATTTCCCCCTTGACTTCTATTATACTTATGTACTTGAGTTGAGACCATCCGAGCGTCCAACTGCTAGTTATGAGTACCGAGCACTCAAGCGTGGTAGTGCTCGCTCATCACTAGTGAGAATCAGAAGTTAGCTAGAAGCTTCAGCTTTATCCTTTACATTCCACTCATGGAGAAAATAAAATGGTTATTAGTGCCATCTGGTACTGTTAATTTTTCAGGATGAGGATATGAATAGTGCAATTTCCAAACCTGTCTCCACAGTAGACATTAGGTACCGTACTTTCATAGACATTAAATCTGCACTGGTTCCTGAAATGTGTGGAATAGAAGGGAAAAACCAATGTCTTTGGTCAGTTTAGCTTTGTAAGTCTATGTTCACACACACACAGTGCGTTTTTATTGTGTTTTTGATGTGTCTTTCAATGCAATTGTCACAAAAGCCTCATGCCAAAGTCAATAAGAATCCTGACATGTAGTGCCAATCTTGACTATTTTCTCTTTGCAGAATTGGTGCACAAAATAATCTGAAGCATGCCACTTTTCAGTTCTTTTTTGCAGTGTTTTTCACCCACTGAATTCAATTGAAAAACGCATTAAAAACGAGGCAGAAATGTATCAAAAAACACGCATTTGCACACAGCTCTTTTCCAGTCAAGAGAAATTTCTGCAGCCCAATACTCAACGTGTACCGTACATATATCTGCATTATTGATTTCCATTAAACATATAGGAAAAAAAAAAAAAAAAATTCTTATATACGGTACATTTTACAGATGCCATACAGTATTCCCATAGAAGAAAAAAAATGCACACCGTATACTTTTCTATACTTGACACCAGCAGACTGCGCTATTTTGTCCAAAAACCCCAGGTTTTAAAAAACAACAAAAAACCTGGTTCAGGCCCGGAGTTGATCCTGGATGTCTGTCCGGATTCCGGTCCCCATATAAGTCTATGAAGACCTGAATCAGGAACTTAATAATGGTGCTAGGAGGGGTAGGGGGATTGGAGCAAGCACTTTATACTTACTATTCTCTGCACGGTGCTAATGTACCGCCCCGGGGCTCGGTCGGCTGCAGAGCCTCTCGGATCTGGGCTCGTCGATGGGCGGCTTGAGCTTGTTTTTGGGGGTTAAGTTCGTGACGTCACCCACGGGTTGTGGTGAATGGATGGACACCACCGCTGCCGTTGACTATGCTCCCGGGGACTGTGTTGCGCAACTTGGTGTTGACCACTCCTTGGGTAGGGGGTGATTGTCCCGGGGGGCCCGAGGGAGGTGCTGAGGCGGGGGGATGGATGCATGCTGGCGTGTCGGTGCGGTGTGGCGCGGTGCATGGCCCGAGGGCATTGTTGTACTCACTATTACAGACACACTGGAGTCTCTGATAAACCAAACAAGATGGTGGACAGTGCCCGCAGCCGGCTGCGCTTTTCCCCTTTTTCAGGTTGGTGGTTTTCACCTTTCTCCTGCACCTCACTTTTAGTAGAATGGTGACTCCTATGCCTGAGCAACGGTAGTCCGCTCCCCAGCTTTGTGTGTGCCGGTAAAGCCAGTTTGCCCGCAGATGCTGGCCCGTGGGATCTCGGTGCCTGGGCGGTGGCTTTCTATCCCTCTGTTTGGGCTGCTGTCTTCAGTCGGGTCTTGGGTGGGAAAGGACCTAAAGTCCAGACCCCAATCAGTGAATTCGACTCGGTCCAGTGGCTTCTGGGCCTCGTACTGGGTCTGAGTACCCCTCCTGGTGCTCCGGTTTCCAATCGGTTCCCCGGTTCGGTACCGGAGGGCCACTACCCGGTCCCGGTCCCTTGCGGTTCCACCGGCTTTAATCCCAGCTCCTGCAGGCGGCCACCACCGTCTGCCTCCTGGCCACAGGGTATCAGAGCTCCAACCCAGATCCCTGACAGACGTCTCTCCTCTTTGCTACTACACTCATCCACTCCTGTCACTGAACTGTTTTTCCAAACTCCTCGGTGGGCGTGGCCAACCGCCTGGCTCCGCCCCTGGGAGTGAACGTCAAGTCCTGAGACGGGTGACTCAGGGTTTTAAGGTTGGCTGCTGGTATCTTTTTAGGGGAAGGCGTTTGTGCAAGGGCCTACCTGCGACTACCTGGCTAGTCCAGGGCGTCACACTAATACCACTTCCGGGGCCGCTCCTTAACCCCATATATATGCAATGCTTCCCCGCACACCAGCAGTCCCCGCATCTCTGATTGGTTGCAGTCAGACGCACCCCCACCCTGTGTAACAGGGTGTTTGATTGGTTGCAATTACAGATGCTGTGTGTGTCCCGATTGTGGTGTGAAAAGTATAAAAAAAAAAAAAAATTGGCATAGGGTCCCCCCATATTGGGATACCCAGCACAGATAAAGCTTACAGCTACAGGCTGCAGCCACCAGCCATACACTTATCATGGCTACGTATCAAAATAAGAGGAACTGCATG
The DNA here is from genome assembly GCF_048569485.1 of Anomaloglossus baeobatrachus. Lineage (NCBI taxonomy): Eukaryota > Metazoa > Chordata > Amphibia > Anura > Aromobatidae > Anomaloglossus > Anomaloglossus baeobatrachus. The sequence goes on from NC_134353.1 coordinate 670,935,939, forward strand.
GGGCATTTTTTAACTATTTATTAAATAAAATTTAAAAAAAAATGAGTGCAGTCCCCACCCAAATTTGATATTCAGCCATGATAAAGCCGACAGCTCGGGGCTGGTATTCTCAGGCTGAGGAGACCCATGGTTATTGCCCCCCTTCCTGAGTCTAAAAATAGCAGCCTGCAGCTGCTCAGAATTGTCGCATCCAAAAGATGCGACAATCCCATGACACATCTATAAGGGATAAGCAGGTTACCATGCTAAACTCCCCCCGTACCATATTTACTTAAATAAAGACGATAACCACGACTTTATTGCAGGAATGGCCACAACTTTATTTAACCGTATATATGTATACCAAAACTTGTGGCTCAAACATGCCACCCATTGTTAAACATAACCTTATACATATATACCCTTATAACCAAACCACCGATAGATCCGTCCGAGAGGGAAACCATCATTCTTAACCCCCCGGCCGTAACCTCCAACCGGCCCAGAGGACCACCTCGGCCGTGACCAACTGGCCCGAGGTGAAGGGTAATAACGTTCCATCGTTAATTACCCCCACCCAGAACCTGCAGGACCTCCGCCCACAAGTTCCCATCCAATCCAAAGCCACTCCCCTTGAGCGACTTCGTACCAACAAACCGACTGTCGGTACTCCCAACCTCTCAGACGGACCTATCACCCTGCTACAGACCGGCCAAGTGACACCTTACTTGGCCCGGGCCCTCCACACCCCCAGCGCTTGCTCCAGACCATCCCTCAATCCCAACATCCACAAATCTAACCCCACGTCCGTGAGATGGACCCCATCTCACCTTAAATACTGCTCGGTGGACTCCTCCAGTTCTCTATGCCGTACCACCAAACCACCGTTTCGCGCCACAAACTTGCCAATTGCCCGGTTCAATTTGCTCCGGGCCCTGTTAATACGGTCCGCTGACCTCCCAAAACGCCACTGCGTCCGGGCTATGATATCCGACCAGACAATTACAATGCCCGAGAACGCCCTCCACAAATGTAACAAATCCAGCTTTATATCCCTTTTTACGTCTCTCGCTGACCTCACTCCCAAATCATTCCCTCCCACATGCAAAATCAACACATCGGGGTCGATCAATGCGGCTGTAATAAGCCACTTCAGGGCGCACTCTACCCCAGGCCATGCCCCGAATTCCCAGCCACTTTACTCGGGCTTCCGTCACCGCCACTCTGAGCTGCCAACCGTCGCGACGAACATCCGCCCACAACGCTCCCCAATACACATAGGAGTGCCCGAGGATCTACACAAGGCATGGACCTACAAAATATAAAGACCACTAATAAAAACCACAACAGAAACAAGAAAACATTGCACACCAGAATCATAACGCAAACAAGAAATCCCCACTTTAGACCTCACCTGATCAGGTGAGGTCTAATGTACGAGCGAAACCTGGAAGATTCCCACCGCCCAATCCGTCGGATCCAATCCTCACTCAACCCCCACCTGGCAGCCTTCGTTGCTGCCCCAATCCGGAAGGAGTGAGAACCGTATTCTCTTGGCTCCTCCCCCACCCGTGCTAAAGCCGTCTTCAGCACTGCAATGAATTGAAATCGCGATAAAGCAGAACCATCCCTATGACTAAGGAAAACGCCAGGATAACCACCTCGCACCTTTAAAAACTCCGTCACCTGTACCACCGGGCATAACTGGTGCCCTGTTAATTCAAACAACACTACCAGGCGCCCCCGTCCCCTCTGGTCTGTTTTTGAAAAACGTAGCCGACATTCAACTCTATCCTCCCCAAGCATTACATCCTCCATCAACAAACCACCTATCGCATGCTTAGTCGGGCTGACCAATTCTCCAATGCGAAAGGCCCCAAAAAACGCCAATACAAAAGCTACCGAGAACAATACCTGCTCATAAGGGGATGATCACCCAAACACCCCACTAAACGAACTAACAATGGCAACGACACCGGCGGCCTCGTGTCACGCGACTGCGCCCCCTTTTGAAAACCCCTCATCGCCTGCCGCACCAGGAAATCCTTAGTCGCATCCCGAACCCCTTGCATTTTAAACAAGAAGGCCAAAGCCGCCAACTTGTAACCAATCACCGCAACACACCGACCTGCTGAGAAATCCCCACTAATCAACGTCAGAACCCCCAACACTCGACCAGTGTAACCAGGCTCCATGAAGTCCCCACTTTCCAACTCCTCCCATTCCTTCCAAACCGACTGATATCGGCACCAAGTAGCCTCGGCCACCGATCTCCTAATTCCCTCAAACGCTACACCGATGCCAAGTCCCACAGCCATTCCGGGCAGGGTTCTCCATCCGCGTCCGCTCCCGGCACCAGCCTCCTGAACCTGTAAAACTGAAACCGAGATAGCGCGTCAGCCACCTCGTTTTGCACCCCGGGGCACGTGCCGAGCCACCACGCAAATGTTGAACTCCAAGCAACGCAATACCAGATGCCGTAAATATCCCACTACCGGCGGAGACTTTGCCGATAGTGCATTGATAGAATGCACCACCGCCATGTTGTCACAATGCATGCAAACCCTTTTTCCTGCAAACGCGCGACCCCACAACTCCACCGCCACAATAATGGGAAACAATTCAAGCAGCGCCAAGTTCTTTACCAAACCTTTTCCACCCAAAGCCGTGGCCACTTTCCCACGCACCAACGTGTCTGAAAAATTGCTCCAAAACCCGTCGCACCAGCCGCGTCCGTAAACAATTCCAGCTGGCTATTGGACAATGCCTTGCTCATCCAAAGAGTCCGCCCGTTATACCGTTCCAAAAACCCCTCCCAGACCAACAAATCACCTTTCATCACTTTGGTCACTCTGACAAAGTGATTTGGAGCTTTCACCCCCGCGGTTGCGCTCGCCAGTCTCCTGTTAAATATCCGCCCCATCGGCATAATGCGACAAGCGAAATTCAAAATTTCCCGAGCACTGACTGCAAATCCCACAACCGCACCTTCTTAGCCCGGGACAAAACCCGCACCGACGCCTTCATATCCAAAAGCTTCCCCTATGGCAACCGGCATTCCATTGCCATCGTATCAATTTTGATACCTAAAAAACACAGCGCCGTCACCGGCCCTTCCGTTTTTTCTTTTGCCAACGGAATCCCCAGGCTCCGCGCAACCCGCTCTAACGTGAACAACAACAAGGAGCAAACTGCAGAACCCGCCGGACCCACACAAAAGAAATCATCCAGATAGTGAATCACTGAATGGACTCCTGCCACATCCCTGACTACCCATTCCACAAAAGAACTGAATGCCTCAAAATAAGCACACGAAATGGAACAGCCCATCAGAAGGCAGCGATCCACATAGTAATTACCATCCCACATACACCCTAAGAGATGGAGGCTCTCAGGATGCACCGGGAGTAGATTAAAAGCTGCTTCCACATCCGCCTTTGCCTTAAGGGCCCCCCGCCCTGCCACCCGGACCAGATCCAATGCCTTGTCGAATGATACGTAACAGACCGCCGACAATTCGGGTGATATCCCATCATTCACCGACAACCCTGCTGGATAGGATAAATGATGAATGAGCCGAAATTTGTTCGGCTCCTTCTTCTTAGGTACCACCCCCAGGGGGGAAATCCTTAAGTTGGAGAATGGCGGGTCCTGAAATGGGCCCGCCATCCTCCCCAACTCCACCTCCTTTTGCAGCTTTTCCTTCACTACCTCCGGATGTTCTTTTGCGGACCTCAAGTTCCCAGGGCGAAACACCGGCGCCTCAGATTCAAACTGAATCCGAAAACCCTCAGTAAAACCACTCGCCAACAGCTCTGCCGCCCGAACATCCGGATATCTATTTAAATAGGGAAGCATCGCCTCTACCCTCACTGGCGTCCTCCCTTTTTCCAGACCCCTCCCCTGCCTTTCCTTTTCCTTATTTGAAGCACCTGGCCAAGGAATGGGAACCTCCACATCCGGAACACTCGTGTTTGAACCGACATGAGGCCCCGAACTTACACTGTCCCTCATTATATTGCCAACAAGCCCCTTTTTTCGGGCCAGCCGGGGACCCGCCGCTTGCACCCGGGCTCCCGGCACCCCCTCTAAAGGGCTGAGCCGGAGCCGTCATTAGCCGCATCCACAAGGAAATATCCTTGTGATCCCACCGGACACCAGGCCGCAGAGCCTTCCGTTGCCGGAACTGCTAGTCATATCTTAACCAACCTAAACCTCCGTACACTCTATACGCCTCCCCTATCACGTCCATATATCCAAATAGGGCGGAACAATGCTCCGGCTCCTTTTCCCCAATCACGCTGGCTAAGATCGCAAAGGCCTGTAGCCAGTTAGTAAAAGTCCTCGGGATCAACCTATACCTTCGTTTCTCTTCGTCCTCCTCCTCCTTTTTTGAATCACTGGGCTTCACTTTGTCCAAATTAAACTTCTCCAAGGGAAGCAGGGAAAAAATTTCCACATACTCCCCTTTCCATATCTTTTCCCCTCACCTCCTTTTTTAAATGTACCCCTAACGGACTTTCAAAACACACATAAATCTCACTCCGCGCCCTATCGTCCAACCGCACAACCTCATCCTCCTTTTCCTTCTCTTTTTCTGCATCCTTACTCGCACCTACTTCAGCCACCCCGCCGGCTGCCTGTTCTGCACCAACTGCCGAGGTAGTTTCCTGCGCCGCAACCTCGCGCACCGGCGCCCGTCGGCATCGCCCCCGAGGGGCCCACCCACGCCCCCACCGGTGACCCAGGCCCACTCCGACTTATCCATTCCGAAGACAACCCCTGCAACACCCCCAAAAGCTGCCCCCAAAACTCCGTAACCGGTAAACCCGACTGACTGACCGTACTTGCCCCCTGAGTAACGCTCCCCGCGGTGTAACCCTCGCCCGCACAACCAACAGCATGAAATCTGTCGTCCTCTCACCAGGCTGCCGTTGCACCGAATCCAGGACAGCCGTAGCACGATCTTCCTGCTGTCGCTCCGTCCGACCCGCCACCGCCATCGATCCTCCTTCGTCACCGGAGTCTGAAGTGCTGCCGCAGTCCACAGGGGGGGACCAGCGAGGGGACAGCCCGCACCTGGCGGCCGTCAACCCCCACGGTCACCGCACCCTGCTCCTCCGGACGTCTCCTGCTGGACCCCATTCTTTTGGCGCGACGTGGCGCCTTGCCGCCATCCATCCCCGCCGTTCTCATGTGTAACTGCTGCGCCGCCGCTGCATCCTCTCTTCTCAGTGGGCTCCCTCCCTGCAGACTGCAGGAAGGCAGTCCTGTTCCTGACGCGCGCTGGGAACACCCCCCCCCAGCCCGATCCTCGCCGGGGGGGGGACCAGAATCCTAGACCGCATCCCGCCCTGCAGGCCACCGTACCCCTCCCCCGCTCGTCTCTGGCTGCTGCTCAGATCCTTGCTTGCTGCCCGTCCCGTGGTCCTCCCCTGCTGCCTTGCAGGGAGTCTCCTCCGCTGGTCCGGAACGCTGGGCTCCACCCCCGGCCCGCACATCACCGGGGGCTGCCGCTGCTCTGGTCTGGGGCCTTGCAGGCTGCGGACCGGAAGTAGGCCTCGCCGAGGCTCTGCCCACCTCCGACCCGCGGTATCTCCAGCGAGGATTCCTCCCGGCGGCCGGCAGCTCCACAGAGTCAGATGCGGGGCTCCCTTGCCCCGGAGGGTCCCCGAAGGGGCTCCTGGATCTTCGACTCCCCCTCCCGCTGGGGGACTAGCGCTCCGGCGGCCGCCGAGCACGTAGTATAGGCCCGGGCGCAGGAGCAGCAGGCATCACTGCTCCAGCACCACAGACCGCCGCCAGCTGCTCCCGCAGCGCGTCCACACCAAGGACCTCCGATGCCCCGCGCACCATCTCCATTAAAGCGTCCAGGTCAGCCATCGCAGTGGAGGCAGCACAGACGTCCTGGAGGCACAAAATTAACAGCGACAAAAGGGAGGTAACTTTTGCACACCCCCTTTTATACCTCCTCCTACACCCCCACCCCTTTCCTGCTCTCCTACAATCCCCCCTGCAGTACTTTCTACCAATCCTATGCCCCCATATACCTCCCCCATCCTAACCAAACACTTAACCCCTTACTACCCTGCACCCTCCCGATAGTCATGGGACTGTTCACCCCTATGGGGGTCACTGCCCCTCTGAACTTTAACCAGCTCATCCCGATTACCCTGGTGCGGTGGCAGTTGAGGTAATAAAAAAGGGGTTAATAACTGCTCACAGCTGCAACTAAGCCCTAGATTAGTAAATGGGAGGCACCTATGAGACCACCCCCCCCCCCCCGTTACTAGACTAAGTGAAGGGGAAAAAAAACACACTGAAAAAACCCTTTATTTGAAATAAAATACACACCTTTATTAAATCCCAAAATACGATTCCAGCTCTGCTACATCTGAAGTTATGGCACACGGGCACAGAACATGACCACCTGCTGTGAGTTTCAGGCAGAAAATGACTGAGCTGCGCTATGAGCAGCAATATCAATAGGGTTATTTGAGATCACAGCTGGAGGTTCCACCGGTCTTCCACCTGTGACCGCAGGTAACCGGACCTTAGTGACCTAGCTGAACTGAGTGACCTCATCTTACGTGAGGTCACCGAGTTCACAGATCTGCATGTCCTGACCGAAAACCAAGGGAGATTTTGCCAAGAGATGCAGATTTGGTGCTGAAATTTCAATACCATATTCCTGCACCCAAACTACACCACCTGGCAATCCCAATAAATACTGTTTTCCCCTTTCACCCCATTATAGCTTCTCATACAGCCAGATCAGATCTCATACTTTGCACTGACAAGGGGCAATCCCTGCCCCGAAACATCATGTCTGCAATTTGAGGTTCTGATCTGACATAAATCCTAAGTCATTTGACAAGGCTCATTGCAGTCACTTTTGACTTTTAGGATTGCTACTTCCAGTGGGTGGCACTAGAGTTGATCTCCTTCCTCCCTGAAGAGACAATTTACACATTTGACAGGCACACAATCAGGAGTTTCGCTGTCATTAGAAAGTGGACAGATTATGGACAGCTCAGTTCTCCTGCTAAACGGTCTACCAAAGATGAATAACAATAATATCACACAGATAAGGTATATATGTATACACACATTACATAGCTGTTAGACGAACCATGGCCAACAGCTATTTCTCCTGACTTCTTCATAGGAGAGTCTGGTTCTGCTTATCTTACTGACAACACAAAGATCTTCAATCACAAACTGGACATGTCAGATCCTTAGCTACCCTGAGATAATCTGTCGGTGGAGATTCATGACTTGCCCCACAGACACTAAACAGTCGGTCACGGCCATTTCGGCAAGTTCAGCCTATGTATGGGGGACTTTACGTTTTTTTGGGAAGGAAGCTGTACTCAATGACTTCTTGCAGACTCTGACATAATCTATGGTATTTCTCTGTCAATTGAATCCCATTAACTTTAGCTGCCATAAAAGTGTGCCGCCCCGCTCTCAGCAGCCGAGCTGCTCGGATCCGGACCTTCAGTGGGTGGCTCGAGGGTCTCCGGACCCAGGGGTCTCGCGGTCACTTCGATCAAAAAGGGGGTTATGGTGGTGGATGTAGGACATATATGTGTGGGCTGAGCCGTATTAAGTTTGTGACACCACCCACGGTATGTGGTGAGGTTGGACACCACCGCTGCTGTGGCGCCCTGGACAAGCCAGGACGTCACAGATGCTGCAACAACACACCCGACACCCCGGCTAGGCACATCAAGGTCAGACAAAAATCCTTGTTGCCTCCCTTCAGAGGCTGATGTCCACACCAGGGGGTGGAGCCAGTCGGTTGGCCCCACCCACCGAGGAGTTCACAGTCCTGGAGGCGGAAAAAGGAAGAGGAGAGTAGTGAAGTGGAGTTGGAGGGTAGAAGAGTGAAGTGGTAGCGGAGCAGACTGACGGTGTCCGGGTGCGTGGCCCGGGCACATACAGCAAGGTTGGCAGACGGTGGTGACCGTCTGCAGGAGGGGCTGATTGACGTGAACCGTAAGGATCGGGGACGGGCGGTGGCCCGCCAGTACCGGATCGGGGAGCGAAGAGAAGCCAGCACCATTCGGCAGGGCCTACGGACCCCGACCAGGCTTTGAGTCGCCGTAAAACCGGTCAAATCCGTTAGCGAAGGGAACCTCCGGGGTTCCCCAGCAGTCAAGACCCGATTGAAGGCAACCGCTCAAACTGTGAAGGGAAACACAGTCACCACCAAGGCTACAGTTTCCAGGGCCAGAGCCTGCGGGCAAAAGGGGCTCCCTCAGCCTCCATCCAAGCTGGGGAGCGGGTTACCGGCGGGAAGCCACCAGAACCGAGAACATAACACAGGTGCAGGGAAAGGCAGTCACCGCCAACCTACCGGGAGAAGAACCACCGCAGCCGTCTGTGCGACTCGTCCATCCAGCCATTTGTTTTACCGGAGACTTTGCATTCATCATTGGCTGAGTGAGTACCACTGTGCCGTGCGGCACTGCGCTGCCCCCGCGACCCTGCACCTCACCAGGCCCCGTAACCCGCCTGCCATTCCTCCATCACCGGGCCCCGGGACAACACCCCCTACCCACGGAGGGGAAAAACAACATCCAAGCTGCTCCCTGTCATCGCTCCCAGGATCCCCGTCCAGAGCAGCGGTGGTGTCACAACCTCACCACAACCATGGGTGGCGTCACGGACAATAAATCCCCAAAACCATTCCCCTTTTCACTCACGGGCGAGGAGTGCCGCTCAAGTCTCCGAATCCGGCCCACCGCTCGAGACACTGAGCAGCAAGCGAAGCAGCGCCGAACCAGAGCGTGGTGAGCGCAGCGTCCCCTCCTCCACCCGCGACAACTTGGCGTCACGAACAGGATCTTACCGCTCTGCCGTCTTGTCGAGGTGCGCCTTGTGACCGCCGGAGGTGTACGGCCGAAAATTTTAAGAAGCCGCCATTTTGGGCTCGAAAAGTCCCCGCTCGAGCGTCTCCTCGAGCAGTGGAGGCGCGAAAGCCGAAACCCCGCCCCTGAGAGGAGGAGCCGGAAAAAGACTAAGGGGGACGGATGGCGTCTGGCCGCATGTAGCTCGCGGCTATAAAAAGCAGGGACTCAAGGACCCTGCGGCCATCTTTTGGTTCCTGGAAGAGGCCGCCGCAGCGATGCACCAACCGTCCCGCAGCACCGTAGCCCCCGCACCCGGGACCGCGGCGTGGGTGGAGGTCCGGACCGCTCAGCTACAACAACGGCTGCAGATCCGTGTGCAACTCCTCTTGGAGGAGTGGAAGGCCGACATGGTGGAGGTGGTGGCGGCCATACGGAGACGCGAGGTGGAGGGAGTTCTGGAAGAGCGGGTAAGTGACCCACGCCCCTGTACCCCTAGCGGGTCTGTCATCGCGGCCGAGGGGCCCGGTCTACACCCGCTCGCCCTGCTACCTCCCCCGCTACCCGTGTTGGCTGCTGCTGCCCCGTCACTAGGCCCGCTACCACCACAATCGGTAGCGGTACCCCGCCAATCCGCCCCGGCGGACCGGTCTGCAGCAGAAGCCCGTGACTGCCCTGAACTGCTTCCATGGAAGAAGCCAAAAGGCTGAGCTCGTCAGCGAAGATCCACCGGAGGCACCTGTGACCGTGCCTGGCCCCGTACCGCCCCCGGCAGCCCGTCTCGTGCAGGAGGAGGCGGAGGCTCAGCGGGAGAGGACCCCTGTACCCGTTCCCTATGCCTCGGCTGAGGCCACGCCGGGTCGCCGCTGTAAGGCAGCACCCCAGGCCATGACACCGCGGGACCTGCCGCCCAGAACACTGGCAGTGGGCAGTGTGAAGGAGGTCTCACGGGGCCCGATCCGTGCGCAGGGGCCCACCGTAGCCCCTTACTGGGACAGGGAACAGACCCCGCTGGGCCAGGAAATCACGGAGAGGGAGAGGAGGAAGGCGGAGCTGGTCGCCCGCACGATTAGAGAGAAAAAGAACCTCCGCCAGGCCACCTTCCGCGTACGGGGCCCGATCTATGAGGGGCAGGTGAGGAGGTTTGACGTCCGTCGGGGGTACGGATTTATATATGAGCCGGGCCTGGAGGCCAAAGTCTTTCTAGCCTGCCAGAACGTCAATGCCCACCTGCCGGAGGACCACCCGGGCCGCAACCTGACGCCGGGGGATTTGGTCCAGTACACTAGGCATTGCGGGGAGAGGGGTTAGTTTGCTCTGGACGCTAAGCTGAGGGGCAGTCAAGAGGCCCGAGTACCAGCCCAGCCCCCTCCTCCGGCCGACACCATGGATTTGAAGTGAGGGCAGCGGAGCCCCGCTGCAAGTTGTCCCCGTTGGGACCACCAATATAGTTAAAGGTTTGAATGATAAGATTGAATCAACCAAAGAAGTTTATCTGATTGGAACCGTGAGTGAACCGGCCGTTGCCGGCAACTAGTCCCCGTAGGGACTTTCTGCAACCGTTGCGTAAGGAACTTCTTACGGACAAGCCCGAGAATTTGCAGGGCAACCACGAACTTGTGGAATGTAAATAATTGTTGGCTTAAACAGTTACCGCCTCCGGAGAGGCTGATTTGGAGGATGGGCCTGGAGGAAAGGGATGGCCCAGGCCCGCCACTACCGTAACCGGTGGCGATCCTCCGGGGGTTCAGGGGTCCCCATGGACGCGGGTCCCCTGAAAGAGACCGTACCCGCTCGGGCAACTTGGTTCTGGACTGGGGTCAAGGGGTGCTGCCCACTTCTTAGGGGCAGCATCAGGGCCAGGTTGTTTGGGTGGGAGAAGAGCGGAAGCCGTACCGTTGTAAAATGTTTGTGATTTTTACATGTATTTACCGTTTTCTATCTTTTGCAGTGAACAAAAAATAAAACCGGTGATGGACGGGCAGCCCGCGGACGGTCTGCATTTTACTAAAGGGGAATGTGGCGCCCTTGACATGCCAGGACATCACAGATGCTGCAACAACATACCCCACACCCCGGCTAGGCACATCAAGGTCAGACAAAAATCCTTGTTGCCTCCCTCCAGGGGCTGATGTCCACACCAGGGGGTGGAGCCAGGCGGTTGGCCACACCCACCGAGGAGTTCACAGTCCTGGAGGCGGAAAAAGGAAGAGCAGAGTAGTGAAGTGGAGTTGGAGGGTAGAAGAGTGAAGTGGTAGCTGAGCAGACTGACGGTGTCCGGGTGCGTGGCCCGGGCACATACAGCAAGGTTGGCAGACGGTGGTGACCTGCAGGAGGGGCTGATTGACGTGAACCGTAAGGACCGGGGACGGGCGGTGGCCCGCTGGTACCGGATCGGGGAGCGAAGAGAAGCCAGCACCATTCGGCAGGGCCTACGGACCCCGACCAGGCTTGGAGTCGCCGAAAAAATGGTCAAATCCGTTAGCGAAGGGAACCTCCGGGGTTTCCCAGCAGTCAAGACCCGATTGAAGGCAACCGCTCAAACCGTGACGGGAAATACAGTCACCGCCAAGGCTACAGTTCCCAGGGCCAGAGCCCAAAGGGGCTCCCTCAGCCTCCATCCAAGCTGGGGAGCGGGTTACCGGCGGGAAGCCACCAGAACCGAGAACATAACACAGATGCAGGGAAAGGCAGTCACCGCCAACCTACCGGGAGAAGAACCACCGCAGCCGTCTGTGGGACCCGTCCATCCAGCCGTTTGTTTTACCGGAGACTTTGCATTCATCATTGGCTAAGTGAGTACCACTGTGCCGTGCGGCATCGTGCTGCCCCCGCGACCCTGCACCTCACCAGGCCCCGTAACCCGCCTGCCATTCCTCAATCACCGGGCCCCGGGACAACCAAGCCCCCTACCCATGGAGGGGAAAAACAACATCCAAGTTGCTCCCGGTCATCGCTCCCGGGATCCCCGTCCAGAGCAGCGGTGGTGTCACAACCTCACCACAACCGTGGGTGGCGTCACGGACAATAAATCCCCAAAACCATTCCCCTTTTCACTCACGGGCGAGGAGCGCCACTCAAGTCCCCGGATCCGGCCCACCGCTCGAGCCACCGAGCAGCAAGCGAAGAAGCAGCAGCGCCGGACCCGAGCGTGGTGAGCGTAGCATCCCCTCCTCCGCCCGCGACACTGCAGTTACAGGGCAACCGGGGGAGATGTTGTGCAGCAAGTTGTTAACCCCTCCGTGGGCAGGGATGGTGGCCCTGGGACCCGTTGGGGGTTTTGGTGCAGGGAGATGGGCGGCCGCAGGGTACTGGTATACTCACTATTGAAGGAAACACACGAGCCTCTGGTAAACCAAGTAGATGGTGGTCGGTGCCCGCAGCCGGCTGCGTTCTGGTCCCCCACCCGGCTGGTGGTCTATGTCTTTCTCCTGCACCTTTGTAGGATGGTGGACTGCCTGTGCCTGTAACTTCAGGTGTCCGCTCCCGGCTGGATGTGGCCTAAGATGCCCTTGCCTGCAGACGCTGGCCCGTGGGATCTCCGAGTCCTGGTGGTGGCCTTCTATCCCCCTCGGTGGGCTGTTGTCTTCTAATAGGGACTTTGGGTGGGACAGGACCTCTAGTCCTAGCCTCAATCGGTAAATTAACTGGTTCCAGTCGTTTCTGGTCCCGGCTTCAGGGTCCGAGTACCTCCCTGTGTGCTCCAGTTTCTGAGTCGGTTCCCCGGGTCGGTACCGGCGGGCTACAACTGTGTCCCGGTCCACCTCGATTCCACCGAGCCGTCTTCCCGGCTCCTGCAGATGGAGACCGCCGTCTGCCTCCTAGCCAAAAGGACCAGGGCTCCTACACTGGCGCCGTTCAATTTGGGGTATTTGCCTCTGCTGGAGCTGCACCCAGCTCCAGCCCACACTCCTCTCCAACTTGAACTCTAACTCTCCACTAACTCTTTACTTTCCCGCCCCGGGCTGTCTAGACTCCTTGGTGGGAGTTTTCCAACTGCCTGGTTCCGCCCCCTGGTGTGTCCATCTAGCCCTAAGGGGGGTGACTAGGGTTTTAAGGTTGGCTGCTGTCACCTGTGAGGGAAAGGTGCAGTGTAGGGGCCTATCTGTGACCACCTGGCCTTGCCAGGGCGTCACAAAAGTGCACATATTCTGGTGCCCCCTCGGTACAAGAAATACAGGAAAAGGTGTGAATCTCCAATATGGCCGCCTAACATTTAAAAAAAACAAAAATATTAATTTTGTTCTACATTCTACACAGTTGAATCTAAACAAAAACTAAATAAATACAGAAAACAGATTTTCCAAAATACACAATGTTGGAAGTTGGAGCACAAGCACGTTTGGTTTGAAAAAACAAAAAAAATTGATGTCTCTCTTACAAAATTCCTTGAAAAGAGAATGTTTCAACTATATATTTAGTTAACGAAAGCAATGCACTAAAATATCTTCTTTTTCTTCAATGTTTATTTTCTATTTGTAGTTTTTTATCTTCTGTGCAAGATCAAGATGGCGGCCATCTTGTCCTGAGTGACTTAAAACAGTGATACGCAGTTCAGTGATAAGCCACATCAACCACAGGAACCTGCAGTAAGGAGAGGACTAACTAGCATCCTATGCTCTGTGATGTATGTAAAGATCACTGGGCAGAAGCAGAAAAGGGGGAGAATGTGAGCTGTGAAATTACCTGCTGTCAATGGTAGATCTCAGGTTATCCCCCTCTAGCTGTGTTACAATCCTGGTCTGTGATGACTAAAAGAGGACTGCTGAGAAGTGATTAACAAATTAATTAGAGCACAACATTTAAGATGTTACAACAGGACATTTGTGCATGGGGTAAAGATAATTCAAAGATTAAGTTGTTTTGTCTTTTTTTGGGGTTTTTTTGCAAACGGAGAAGTGGTGGAAGTGATGGCTTATGAGTAATTCATTTGTAAACCTGCCTGATGAAGGAGCCTCTTTGCTTTGAAAGCTTTCAAATATATGTTTAATGGTTAGCCAATAAAGGTATCACAAAGATTTTTCTGCCTAATATATGAGAGCGCGAGAGAGCGCGAGAGAGCGCGAGAGAGTGTGAGAGAGCACGAGAGAGCGAGATAATACCCATTTACAGTATATACACACTGTATATTATATAATATATAATATATATATATATATATATATTATATATAATATTTATTTTTTTTATTTTTGCTGTACATCATTGGTACAGCTGTATTATTATTTAACGGCCTTCAGCTCGATATCGAGCCATGTCAACTTGATGCATGAATGCTCTATAGGGAGATCGATCTTGTACAAGCTTACATAAGTCCAGCAGGGTTTTCACTGCCGATACTTTGGTTGTATCAAGCCATCGAGTTGCTGGTCTTCCTCTTCGCCTTGTTCCATCTATTCTTTTGACCATTATAGTCATTGTATATGGGTCCATTATGTCCATGTCTGAGAAGATGGTCCCTTGCGGTGGAGATGGGTTGGAACTGGCTTTTTTTTCCCAATGCCTTATGTATTTTTAGTTCATCTTTTTTCATGGTGCTGAAGAAAGCTGTGAGCATATTTGGGTCCTCAAGAACAATCCTCTTGTCATCTGACAGTTTGAGAACTGCAACGATAAACCCTCACTGTGTTCATTTTTTGTGCTGATCTTTATTGGCTCAATGCGATCTTTCATTGTACACCACCATATTTACATACTACAGTCATGGCTAAAAGTTTTGAGAATGCTACAAATATCAGCTTCTTACCTTTTTGCAAAAATGTCTATACTAAGTACCCTGTTTATTAAGCACTTGCAATTTATTTATTTATAGTCAGGGTATTTTTTCTACAATTTTCTCCTTGGTTTTTTTCAAATATTAATTTTTACAAAGTCTACTGCTTAAGTTTTTCTAATGGCAATTTGCATATACTCCAGAATGTCATAAAGAGTGATCAGCTTAACAGCAATTACTTGCAAAGTCAATATTGGCTAAGAAAATGAACTTTAACCCCCAAAACACATTTCAACATTATTGCATTCCTGCCTTAAAAGGAGCAGCTAACATTCTTTTAGTGATTGTTCCATTAACACAGGTGTGGGTGTTGATGAGGACAGGGCTGGCGATCAGTCATGATTAAGTAAGAATGACACCACTGGACACTTTAAAAGGAGGCTGGTGCTGGGTATCATTGTTTCTCTTTAGTTAACCATGGTTATCTCTAAAAGGAACACGTGCAGCCATCATTGCTCTGCACAAAAATGGCCTAACAGGGAAGAGTATCGCAGCTACAAAGATTGCACCTCAGTCAACAATCTATCGCATCATCAAGAACTTCAAGGAGAAAGCTTCCATTGTTGCCAAAAAGGCTCCAGGGCGCCCAAGAAGTACCAGAAAACGCCAGGACCGTATCTTAAAACTGTTTCGGCTGCGGGATCGGACTACCAGCAGTGCAGAGCTAGCTCAGCAATGGCAGCAGGCTGGTGTGAGTTCTGCACGCACTGTGAGGCAGAAACTCTTTGAGCAAGGCGTGGTTTCAAGGAGGGCAGCAAAGAAGCCACTTCTCTCCAGAAAAAACATCAGGGACCGACTGATATTCTGCAAAAGGTACAGGGAGTGGACTGCTGAGGACTGGGGTAAAGTCATTTTCTCAGATGAATCCCCTTTTCGATTGTTTGGGACATCTGGAAAACAGCTTGTTAGGAGAACAAGAGGTGAGCGCTACCACCAGTCTTGTATCATGCCAACTGTTAAGCATCCTGAAACTATTCATATGTAGGGTTGCTTCTCAGCCAAGGGAATCGGCTCACTCACAGTCTTGCCTAAAAACACAGCCATGAATAAAGAATGGTACCAGAATGTCCTCCACGAGCAACTTCTCCCAACTGTCCAAAAGCAGTTTCGCGCCCAACAATGCCTTTTCCAGCATGATGGAGCACCTTGCCATAAAGCAAAGGTGATCACTAAATGGCTCATGGAACAAAACAGAGATTTTGGGTCCATGGCCTGGAAACTCCCCAGATCTTAATCCCATTGAGAACTTGTGGGCAATCATCAAGAGACGGGTGGACAAACAAAAACCAACAAATTCTGGCAAAATGCAAGCATTGCTTATGCAAGAATGGACAGCTATCAGTCAGGATTTGGTCCAGAAGTTGATTGAGAGCATGCCAGGGAGAAATGCAGAGGTCCTGAAGAAGAAGGGTCAACACTGCAAATATTGACTTGCTGCATTAACTCATTCTAACTGTCAATATAACCTTTTGGTACTCATAATATGATTGCAATTATATTTCTGTATGTGATGTAAACATCAGACAAACACAATTAAAAACCAGAGGGCAACAGATCATGTGAAAATATCATTTTGGTGTCATTCTCAAAACTTTTGGCCATGACTGTACAGCCACATAATTACATACTACATCCATAGGATATTGATAACTGGATGGATTAATCAAGAATTCCATTCCAAAATTCCACCTAGGAGTGCCGATTGTGAGCCAAAGCTACCAACAATTCAGCATTTGTCAAATTCTTGTATGTAAGTAAAACGTTTCAATGTTTGTTGTTTGTTTTTTTTTTAGAATAATGGACGTTTCATGCTTAATGTTAATCTCTTTATGCCTCCGATTAGAATACACATAAGACAGTCATCATTATGATATCACGTTGTTCCCGGACCCTCAACGATCTCAACGGGGGGATGAGAATGAGCTTCTATCAGACACCTCTGACATTGCGAACAGCATCTCTGGGGGATAGGAATGGAAAGGCCAAAATTCAACTTCCTCAATCATTCTGTGTATTAGGAGGTTTGTTGTTGGATAATTTATTCCGCATGTCTTATGACTGGATTGTTGAATTCCATGAAATTATTTACATCTTATAATCTTCTAAAACAAGGAAATAAGTAATACCTTACTAATTTATAACTGTTCTCTTGCCTATGCTTCCCTGGTTCCCAACCAGTCACTGTTTAGTGGCTTCTAGAAATAACCCCAGGTCATCACGACTGCCGCCAGCTACTGGCCCTGGGGTCATGTGTCCACACCAATAAGGAAACTGCAGTGAGCAATGACTGGCTGCAGTGGTCACAAATTGAAAAAAAAACGCAGCCCCACTAGTTGGACTAAGGAAATGTTAATCCAGAAGAAGCAGGTTAGGTGCTTTGTATTAACAGAAACATCTAATTATATTTCTACATCATTGGCTCTTTTGTTCTCTTGCAAATAATACATATAGGGCTCAAAAGGCCACATCAGTTGAAAAATATTTATTTTATAAACTTCTTTAGGAAAGTTACTTTACTTCTGCAAAGCGGCAACGATTACCAGAAAAATAATCCCCAATCGGGAAGGGTGTCCAGAACTCAGGCCATTATTCTGCAGGAGATGTGAAAACAGTTTCAGGAAAGGAGGCCAGCATACGGTAAAGTAAAGGTCTGGAAAAGAGCACCATATTTTCCATGGATTGAGCTTCTGACAGGAAGACTTCATAAACCCATTTAAAAAATTAATTGTGACAACATTAACATTTCTACAACAGAAGGGTTCAGTACAGAGAAGCCTGGGGATTACACTGTATAAACGCCATAGATCAATGTGAAATGAAGGCATAAGCAGATAAAGCTATTCCCTGCAGGCCGCGTATAATAACTCACACGCCACTGCTTTTCCAAAGGGAGGATACAACAGGTATGTGTAGGGAGGCAGAGAATGCCTGAAAGGTTTTGTAATCCACGCATCCTTGGGAAGGTGCCTTCAAAATAATCTCACTGGAGACATGCTCTTACAGAGTCAATTATAATCCATCCATATATACCCAAAAGCTGACCATACACAGCACAAATCAACAACATTTACGGTCATCCCACAATGGTTCCCATATTGCAGACCTTGCAAATTTCAACATGATCTATGCTTAGTTCTGATATTAGATAAAACTACAGCCAGATTATTTATTTGTCTTTGGCTTAATCCACTATCCCCATTGGAATAAACATTCACACTCTGACAAGTGGCAGATGGCCAGCAGCTTTCACTTGTATATTGTCACTTTCACAGGCACACGTTATTAATGCTGTCACATAGATTTGGAATAGCTGGTACAGTAAGTAAGGGGTGCTTCACACACAGCGAGCTCACTGCCGAGATCGCTGCTGAGTCACGCTTTTTGTGACGCAGCAGTGACCTCATTAGCGATCTCGCTGTGTGTGACACTGAGCAGCGATCTGGCCCCTGCTGCGAGATCGCTGCTCGTTACACACAGCCCTGGTTCGTTTTCTTCAAAGGCGCTCTCCCGCTGTGACACACAGATCGCTGTGTGTGACAGCGAGAGAGCGACAAATGAAGCGAGCAGGGAGCAGGAGCCAGCGTCTGACAGCTGAGGTAAGCTTGTAACCAAGATAAACATCGGGTAACCAAGGTGGTTACCCGATATTTACCTTAGTTACCAGCCTCTGCAGCTCTCACGCTGCCTGTGCTGCCGGCTCCGGCTCTCTGCACATGTAGCTGCTGTACACATCGGGTTAATTAACCCGATGTGTACAGCAGCTAGGAGAGCAAGGAGCCAGCGCTCAGTGTGCGCGGCTCCCTGCTCCCTGCACACACAGCTAAGCGGTGTGCGCTGGTAACTAATGTAAACATCGGGTAACCATACCCGATGTTTACCTTAGTTACCAGTCTCCGCAGCTTCCAGACGGCGGCTCCGTGCAAGCGCAGCGTCGCTTGCACGTCGCTGCTGGCTGGGGGCTGGTCGCTGGTGAGCTCTGCCTGTTTGACAGCTCACCAGCGACCATGTAGCAATGCAGCAGCGATCCTGACCAGGTCAGATCGCTGGTCGGATCGCTGCTGCATCGCTAAGTGTGAAGGTACCCTTACAGTGAGAACTTATGTCAGTAAGGACACACAATAGAAAAAAAAAACCAGAATGAAACAGGGGTTTCCTTGCTGGTTTCCCACGCTGGTACTAACCTGACTTTAAACCATACTGGAAGCACCTTTACAATGTAAACAGGTGCGTATCTGGATGGTGTATAAATGAGAAAAAAATCCAGCCGCACACTGAAAAACCAAAATAAATTCTACCTTATACATAAATGTAGGTATTTAGAATATTATAATGGCCATTGTAATACCAGCCCAACTCCCCTTCACGGCAACCTCCTTTGCTGGGTCCTACACTACACTGCATCTTCTCTTGGTTTTAAAAACCTACAAGATCAGCTGGTGAACAAAAAGGAGGCTAAGGAAGCGGCCAGGAGCTGGGGTGCAAATCCAGCAAACAGAGCACCACTCACTGTTATATGCATTATACAATCGAAAATACAGAATGTTCACCAGCTGATCTTGTAGGTTTTTAAAACCCAGAGAAGATTCAGTGTAGTGTAGGACCCAGCAAAGGAAGTTGCCGTGAAGGGGCGCTGGGCTGGTATTACAATGGCCATTATAATTTTCTAAATACCTCCATTTATGTATAAGGTAGAATTTATTTTTGTTTTTTCACAGTGTGCGGCTGGAATTTTTTATAATAATTTATATATATATATATATATTAGGGGGTCTCATTAGGAAGTATTTAAATATTCCGGATACTCTAGTTCCCCATTCACTTCCGTTATGCTCGGTATATGAGTCAAGCCCGTCTGAGAGTTAGTACTCACTCATCACTAGATATAACATGTATTTGGTATTTACTCTGGCTCATTTTCTCGTGATTAGTCAAGATGAACAACCCCTTTTAAGTTTCTCGTTGTCTTATCAAACCGCCAAATTCATTCATCCACCAGCAAATCTAATGTGGATGGGGGTAAGGAAGTTCTTCACTTGAGGACTCCCATTGGAAAAACAGGTTGGAAAGTTGAATTTTCCTTTCCATCCACTTTTTTCGCTCAAGAGACAAAGTGGTGCCAAGTTGTCAGCCAGCCACTCTTGTTATCAGGAAAACAGGGGCTGAGAGCTGTCAACCTAAACATTACTAGCTAAGGTGATGTTACCACACAATTTTGACATAGACGTCAGAAAATCCTCTTAACATCTTAATCTAACCTGCCCAGAGCCTTCTATTATCCGATGTCTTTCTTTCAAACACATATGATCCGTACACTTCTATACATCTTTAAAATTTCAACTGAATAAGTGAAAAAGTTCCTGGGTGCTGGGGTTACGCAATTTGAACCTCCACCTCCAATCCTAAGAGCTTTGTCCTGTTGAAATTGAGAGATGGTTTTTTCACAAAGTGGACACTACAACTGTTCTTACGATTGCTGGAGGTCCCAATAATAGACATTTACAACTTATCCTCTGGACATTTCATATGGGAGTACAGTAAAACAAAACAATACACAGGAGTAAAAATATTGCATTTACCATGTATGTACCCTCTGTTAAATTGTATGAAAAGTGAGCTAAAATTCATACTTAATAGTCTACTCAAAAAATCCTGGACAAAGGAAAAAGACAAAATAACGAACAGCTTGAGAAATATCATTACTTACTCTACAAGTATCTTCTTTCGCTTGCGCCGGTTTTCTGTAGGATGATGATGATAAGTCCCATAATCAAATAAGGAATCCATAGGCGCTTTCTTTGGTGCTGGTACCACAGAGGATTCATAAATGGTAGATTCCAATAGATCCATTGGACTTGAAATACCTTTTTTGAAAGCACCTTGAAATCTAATCCTGAGGTTTTGCTTGCCATCTCCATGTGGCTGTGGAATTCGATTCACCTCTGTGGGTACTGCACCCTCCTCATTTTCAAACAAATTGGCCAAGGAGGACAGAGGAAAACTGTCATTGTGTGCTGAGACATCATCTCCTTGACTTTCATCGATATCTAGAGCGCTCTGTTTTTGGAGGTGTGAGGGATCTGTCATGCTTCGCTTACAATTTCTGAAATAGAAAAAATATGTTGTTATTTATGCTAGTGAAATTATAACTGTATACATCCTAGTCATAATCTATACATACACCTAGTCAGAATTTAAGAAAAAAAAAAAAAATCTAACATCACCAATATGTCAACCTTATAAAATAATTTCCACAACACAGAAGCTCCTATGGAGAACCAATCAAACCTATAGTAATCAGTAGTTTTTAATACAGTAATTCTAAGAGGATGCAGAGTCAATTACTCCGCTTAGGTAGACAGACAATAGGTTTCTTAGGTAGACCGAAATTACTGGTTTCCCATTTTTTTAGTGTCCATAACTATTGTCATGTCCCACGACTAGGAAATAGTTTACTGTTTTGCATTCTATTGTATTATATTTCTGTACCTATGCTTAAGCTTTGCCTTTCCTTATGATTTGTCCATCCTCACTCCCTGTAGCCCTGTGATGTAAGTGTCCCGTCCCTTCTTCTCCATTTTAGTGTTTGTTCCACCATGTTCTTGTACATGCAAATGCTCTCTGTAGAGAATTAATCTTTTTTACCTGCTACTTTCATCATTAATACAAGAATTTCAGTTAAAAGCAATCCTCTTTTCCTGGAGTCTTCTTATACAAGATCGTGGCTGAGTTTAAGCTACCTGAGGAGCCGGTATGAATGTGAGTACTGGTAGATACAGAGGGCCCAGAAAGAGCTGTGGGTTCAATCAAAATAATGTTCCACATAGCCGTAAATGAGAATAACTATAGAAGGAGTAACAATCTAATTTAGCACTTAATGAAAAAAAAATATCTTTATTTTATAAACTGTGATGTGAGCATATTGTATGTGGGCACATTCAGCAAGTATGCACATAAACTAGCTCTATTGATGATAGATTGACTGAAAGATGCAAAGCTCTCAGATAAGGTAAGTAATTTTAGAGGAGTTGCTAGAGCCCATGCCTGTAAAAGCTGTTGTGTTGCATTAGAAGTTTTTGTCACCACCCAGAGTACATGTGTGGCGCCCCAGCAGCTTCAGGCGCCACAGGGTACTGCACCTCACCTGGGGTGCAGTATTCAACTCAGATACGGATTATGTCATCGCCAGTAAACCACCACAACACATCCAACACACAACCTGGGAGCTCTGTCACTGTGACTGGGCCAGGGTAGGTGCCATGGGTAGCCAGCATAAGGTATGGGACTTCTTGCCCACTAGTTCAGCAACCCAGGAGGCGGGGCACCTGCAGAGAAAGTGAGGAGCCATCTCACACAGCATTCAGTTAGCTCCGGGCGCAGCAAGCACCAGGTCAGACTCAGGAAGAGAAGACGCAAGACAGTGCACAGAAAGGGGCACGTGGTTCGGAGCTGAAGGCTCGACCCGAGTTCTTAGGAAGAAGGGTGATCCCAGGTTTCGCGGGGAGTGTAGCAGGCACCCATGACCCGTTCCATGGCCCAGGAGCTGGGGTTCAGGGAAGACCACTAGAAAGGACACACAGAACGAGACACCGGCCTTGACCTCTGAACTATCTGTGATCGGCTGAAGCCCATCACAGCAGAACACAGCACTCCTAAGGCGGTGTGACTTCAGTGAGTAAAGAGCTTGAACTGCACCCTCTGTGTCATCCCAACATTGCCGGCGCTCCCATCATAGCACCCCTGCGCTATAGGCTACTACTACTACCACCAACATTTTCCCTGGGGCCTAGCTCTACCTGTGGAGAGCTGCAACACCCAAGCTGCATAACCATTTGCCCCAGAAGAGAGAGACTTCCCGCAGCGGCGGCTAATAATAACTGGCCACACACCACAGGTGGAGTCACGAATAACTACTCACGGAACAGGGCCAGGCCGCTTTGACAACCCAAATCGACACCGGCCCGGTGAAGAGTAACCCGTGGCACCCTATGGGCGCGTCACATGCAATTTAAAGTCTAAAAGAGAATCTGGTCAGCAGAATATCATCCCCCAAACAATTTTTATAAGAGCATGTAGATCTTTCCAAGACAAGTCCAGCAATACCTTTGCATGACTATTCCATTGCTACACTACTGAGAAATCAGTGAATTTATTTGCAAATGAGCCTGAAGAACTATTTGCAGAAGGTAGTGGCACTGGAAATAGAGTTGGAGTAACAAAGACTTCAGATCTACACCTGAAGGAAACGGTCCGCCCCTGTAACGCGTAGTGCCCATTAAAATTACTTCCTTTTAACATGCTCCTGTCTGCATCACCTGAAATTATCAGTCCTTTTTTATTTGTTTTCCCTTCCTGTCTTCAGCTTCATACTGCTAGTATGGGAGTGAGCCGTCGGTGCAGCAGCTCATAGGTACATTACATCCCTCCAGTCTGGTAATTGCGGCTTCATGTGGTCAGTTACTGAGAACCTTCTGATTTTGTGCGGCACGATACCCTGCTGCTGGTGCTTTTTTGTGCAGTAGGGATAGCATCGGTGACAGAATCGCTGTAGGCACTTTTGTACCTCGGATTATACAAAAGACACATCCACGTAGGATATGCGTCGCACAGGGATTTCACGGCTGATACTATCTACACCTTGTCCGAACCACATGTGCTGTCCCAGTGTTGTACCTGCCCAGCACAACATGAGCAGGTGAGTGAATATAGTGTTCACTTTTATCATTTTTTATTAACAGTTCCAAAAAAGGAGCCCTTTTCTTTATTTCGCTTTCAGATCTACAAAAAGCTATTTAACCTATGGTAATTTGTAGATTAATTTCAAACCTTGATTTCTCAGTAATGAAGGAATGGCTTGACCATGAAAAAGTATTGGTAGACTAGTCTTTGAAAGAGTTACATGCACACAAATTATTGGGGGTGGGTGAAATTTCGCTGACTTTTCTCTGTCAAAGGGAATCAGTCATCTACCACTCTCCAATACGTGCGCGTTACACCAAGTATAACTTTCCAACAAACCCCTTTTCAAATGGGCAAACAACATTTCCTTTACAATATCAACAAAATGGTTCAACACAGTGGCAAAACAATACCGCCACAATATGCATAAAACTACAGGAAAAATTTAATATATTTTCAGCATTTTATAATGTAGCTACTTTACATACTTTTATAGTTAATTTCTCATGGATCGTTGCATTACGCCGATATCTACTCCATTTGCCGCTATGCCACGTCACGTGATCCCCACTCAATCTGGATCACCCAGCATCTTCAATGGGGATCAAAATTTACTTTATAACATTTTTATAGGCTAGAACAGACAGATTTGCAAAGAGAAAGTGACTCCACAGTCTAAACTAAGCATGTTGTATGATGCAGAATATTAGAGTAAGGGTCATTACTGAAAAAGATGGAATGCAGCGATTTATGAGAAAACTAACCACAAGAATGTACAGGACATACTTTAGAAATGTAGGAAAAGATATAACTTTCCTCTGAACAACAATACCATACAACATCTGAATAGTACCTCTAAAAGGTGTCCAAATAACAGCTGATAAGATTACAATTATATACAGGGCTTAACCCAATAACATGGCCTCCACAATTGCCCAACCTAAACCCAATAGAGATGGTTTAGGAAGAGTGGACAGCAGAGTGAAGGAAAAGCAGACAAGAGCTCAGCACTTCTGCAAACATCTTCAAGACTCTTCTAAAGTCATTCCTAGTAACTACCTGAAGAAGTTGCTTGAGAGAACGCCAAAAGGTGGGTAAAGTGATAATCTGTATAAAAGGGGGTGTACTTTGCAGAATCTAGGCTTTAACACGTATTTTGGTTTGTTTCACATGTGTTTCTTTACACCTCATTTTCATAATTGTTCCTTCATGGTTTTGCTCCCTTCAGTCTGAATTTTACAATGTGCACATTCTGATAAGAAACGTTATGAACAGATATGTCCAAACGTTTGGCTTGAAATATTATAAATTATACATGTTTAGTACCATACAGAGTTTAAATACTTCTGTAAAAGTCAGAGGAGTATATGAGCAGCCCTTTTTCTGCCTGTGTCAGGATGACCAAAGGAATGAGAAAGAGCATAGGTTGGTGTACATGCAAATCATAAGAGCACGTTCAGTGTGGATGTATCACAGACAAAACTGGGACAATTGAGTACACCTTATCATGGTGGGATGGCTTTTATGCTTTTTTGATGAAAATAGCATTAAGAACCCTGTGTTAGTATGATTAAATCCTTAGGAAACCAGGTATGGATGCCTCAGGTATATTCTTTTGGTATACTATATATTGACCCTGAAGAAGCTTTTGCTTCAACTTCAACTTCAGCTTCAACTTATAGTGCCTTAAAAAAGTATTCATACCTAGTACACTTTTCCATATTTTTTTTTCACATTGCAAGCACTTACAAACTTTAATGTGTTTCTTTAAGATTTTATGTGATATACCAACACAAAGTAGCAAGTATGTGTGAAGTGTAAAGGAAATGATGCATGGTTTTCTAAATATTTTAAAAATTTAAATCTGAAATCTGTGACTTGCATTTGTATTCCGCCCCCTGAGTCAATACTTTGTAGGACCACCTTTTGTTGCATTTACTGGTGTAGGTCTTTTGGGGTATGTATCTACCAGCTTTACACATCTAGAAGCTGAAATTTTGCCCATTTTCTTTTTAAAATAGCTCTAACTTAAGGCTACTTTACACACTGCGATATCGGTCCCGATATCGCTAGTGTGGGTACCCGCCCCCATCTGTTGCGCGACACGGGCAAATCGCTGCCCGTGTCGCACAACAGCCGTCACACATACTTACCTGTCCGGCGACGTCGCTGTGACGGGCGAACCGCCTCCTTTCTAAGGGGGCGGTCCGTGCGGCGTCACAGCGATGTCACTGAAGCGTCACTGAACCGCCGCCCAATAGCAGCGGAGGGGCGGAGATGAGCGGGACGTAACATCCCGCCCACCTCCTTCCTTCCGCACAGCGGCCGGGAGGCAGGTAAGGGGAGCTTCCTCGTTCCTGCGGCGTCACACGCAGCAATGTGTGCTGCCGCAGGAACGAGGAACAACTTCGTTACTGCTGCAGTAACGATTTTTAAGAATGGACCCCCATGTCGCCGATTAGCGATTTTGCACGTTTTTGCAACGATGCAAAATCGCTCATCGGTGTCACACGCAGCAACATCGCTAATGCGGCCGGATGTGCGTCACAAATTCCGTGACCCCAACGACTCCGCATTAGCGATGTCGCAGCGTGTAAAGCCCGCTTTAGTGAAATTGGATGGAGACGTATACGAACAGCAATTTTAAAGTCTTGCCACAGATTCTTAATGGGATTTAGGTCTGGACTGTGAATGGACCATTCACACACATGAATATGCTTTGCTCCAAACCATTCCATTGTAGCGCAGACAGTATGTTTAGAGTCGTTGTCTTGGTGGAAGGGGATACCACGACTCCGTTTTTAAGTCTTTTGCAGCAGCCAACAGGTTTTCTTGCAGGATTGCTCTGCATTTAGCTCCAACTCCAACCATTTTTCCATCAACTCTTACCAGCTTCTCTGTCCCTGCTGAAGAAAAGCATCCCCTCAGCATGATGCTGCTACAACCATGTTTGACAGAGAGGATGGTGTTTTCAGGGCGATGTGCAGTGTTAGTTTGCCACACATAGAACTTTTTGCTCTAAATGCAAAGCGCTATTTTCTATCTCCTCTGCCCAGACCATCTTCTTCCACATGCCGTGTAGGGGACACAGCTAGCACGTGGAAGAAGATGTTCTCGTCACATTTCTTGTACACATCACAAATCCTTGCTAATTAGTGTTGGTATATCATTTAAAATCCCAAAAAATTTGTTTAAGTTTTGTTAAAGTTCATGGGATATGAATATTTTTTCCAGACACTGTAGATAGAATCCAGTGAATCCTATCAACGCTTTCTGATTTTTATATGGCAGGACTTGCTTTATTAACCCCTTAACGACCCATGACGTACTAGATACGTCATGGATCGTGTGCCGGTAAGCCCCGCCCCCTGCCGCCGGCGGGCGGCGGCGAGACGCGCACATATCAGCTGTTATCAACAGCTGATATGTGTGCCTGCTAGCCGCGGGTGGAATCGCTTCCACCCGCGGCCATTAACCCCTTACATTTCGCTGCCAAAGTCTTGGCAGCGATATGTACATGGGCGCCGCCATGACAGTGACTTACCCCGCCCCCACCGGAAGTCACGTGACATGATCACGTGACTTTCGGCGGTTGCCATGGTAGCACAGGGTCATGTGATGACGCCTGTAGCTAACATGAGTCACTTCCTCTCAATGCCGGAATACAGCCGGCATTGAAAGTGAAGCAGCAAATCTGCAGTTCTCAGCTCTGTAGCTGAGATCTGCAGATAATGCAGAGCGATCGGATTGCTGATCGCAATAGCCCCCTAGGGGGACTAGTAAAATTAAAAAAAAAAGTAAAAAAAAATAAAAAAACCTAACAGTTCAAATCACCCCCCTTTCACCCCATTGAAAATTAAAGGGTTAAAAAAATAAA
This sequence comes from Anomaloglossus baeobatrachus, assembly GCF_048569485.1. NCBI lineage: Eukaryota > Metazoa > Chordata > Amphibia > Anura > Aromobatidae > Anomaloglossus > Anomaloglossus baeobatrachus. The sequence goes on from NC_134353.1 coordinate 670,963,099, forward strand.
AAATACACATATTTGGTATCGCCGCGTTCAGAAATGCCCGATCTATCAAAATATAAAATCAATGAATCTGATCAGTAAACGGCGTAGCGGCAAAAAAATTCCAAACGCCAAAATTACGTTTTTTGGTCGCCGCAAATTTTGCGCAAAATGCAATAACAGGCGATCAAAACGTAGCATCTGCGCAAAAATGGTACCGTTAAGAACGTCAGGTCGAGACGCAAAAAGTAAGCCATCACTTAGCCTCAGATCCTGAAAAATGAGAACGCTACGGGTTTTGGAACATGGCGCAAAACGTGCGCCACGTTTTTTGGACAAGCTTGTGAATTTTTTTAACCCCTTAGATACAAGTAAACCTATACATGTTTGGTGTCTACAAACTCGCACCGACCTGAGGCATCATACCCACACATCAGTTTTACCATATAGTGAACACGGTGAATAAAATATCCCAAAAACTATTGTACAATCCCACTTTTTTTGCAATTTTTCCAGACTTGGAATTTTTTTTGCCGTTTTCCAGTACACTATATGGTAAAACTTATGGTTTCATTTAAAAGTACAACTCGTCCCGCAAAAAACAAGCTCTCATATGGCAAGATTGATGGAAAAATAAAAAAGTTACGCCTCTCGGAAGAAGGGGAGCAAAAAACAAAAACGCAAAAACGGAAAGTGCCCGGGGGCTGAAGGGGTTAATATTAGTTATATGACTAATATTTATTTTTTCATATTTTAGGATACATTTTTAGCAGCAATCATCCCAATTTTAAAGTAACCATGGTCGTTCCAGGACAAGTTAATTCATTACTTCAGAGATCACTGTAACCTGAGAGAAGTTAATACTTATAAATACAATTAGTATATTTAACATGTGTTGCATTATTATAGATAATGGTTAAAAAAAAATAATCCTAGTTTACTCAAATGCAATTTAATGTGGTTACATAATAAAAATTTAACTACATTTTAAGCTCCTGTACAAGTAGCAGACTGAACTTTGTTGAGATCAGTCCCATAAACAGATGCCAAAAATGTTCAGGCTTGGGCCACAGGCGAAGATTCAGTGTCCTGCTGTCTTTTGAAAGATCTTCTCATTAGAGACTATAGTATAAGCCACTGTGCAAACATTTCCCAGATGTGGGTTAGGAGCGGAGCCTAAATGCAGCTGAAAACAGTCCTCCCTTTCATATTGACTATAAATATACACAAGCATGTCATTTTGTAGGCGCATACAACTGCTTTTAAAAGCGTTTAGAAAAAAAACGACACTTACCTAAATGATAGGCATAGATTTCTATATGGCGTGGATCATTGTGTAGTATGCTACATGTGAATGAACACAAATTATATATTCCAGAAAAATGAATATTTGCTTGCTACTCGGTCAATTAACCAAATCATTACCGGAAAAAACTTGAAGACAGACGACTGCTCTTGAATAGAACTTGCATAGTCCTGTGTAATCTATTAGAAAGAAGAACTTAACCTTTCACAACATCTTGCACGAGAGGCAAGTACTGTGTTGTAGTCGTGGATGACCACCACAAACTGTCTGCGGGCAAAGAACACGTGGCAAGTGTTGGAGAAAGATTATTTTGTTTTTTTATTTGTGTCAGACATGTCGCTTCTGCTTTCTGTATCCTCTTGTGATGAGTACTATCTAGAAAAACCTTAGTTTAAACCAAAACTGTACAAAAACACAAAATGGAAAGCTCCTTGTGCTTTGTGGATACAGCTCGGCCTACACAATGTTAAGGAGTCATCTGGAATTAATCTTCAAAGCAAAATATTTGCCATTTTTGCAATCCTCTTTCCTTACGCCTGTTATTATTGAGCTTTCAAAAGTATAGCAAAGAAAATACATCAACTTAAATGCCTAAAAGATGAATATTCAAAATTGTCTCTTCAGGGAGGAAGGAGACTAAAGGCTACTTTACACACTGCGATATCGGTCCCGATATCGCTAGTGTGCGTACCTGCCCCCATCTGTTGCGCGACACGGGCATATCGCTGCCCGTGGCGCACAACATCGCCCAGAGCCGTCACACATACTTACCTGTCCGGCGACGTCGCTGTGACCGGCGAACCGCCTCCTTTCTAAGGGGGCGGTCCGTGCGGCGTCACAGCGACGTCACTGAACCGCCGCCCAATCGCAGCGGAGGGGCGGAGATGAGCGGGACGTAACATCCCGCCCACCTCCTTCCTTCCGCATAGCGGCCGGGAGGCAGGTAGGGAGACGTTCCTCGCTCCTGCGGCGTCACACGCAGCGATGTGTGATGCCGCAGGAACGAGGAACAACCTCGTTACTGCTGAAGTAACGATAATTGGGAATGGACCCCCGTGTCGCCGATTAGCGATTTTTCACTGTTTTGCAACGATGCAAAATCGCTAATCGATGTCACACGCAACGGCATCGCTAATGCGGCCGGATGTGCGTCACGAATTCCGTGACCCCAACGACTCCGCATTAGCGATGTCGTAGCGTGTAAAGCCCGCTTAACTCTAGTGCCACCTATTGGAAGTAGGATTCCTAAAAGTCAAAAGTGGCCCTTTAAAGGAGCCTTGTCACATCACTTAGGATTCATGCCAGATCAGAACCTCACTTTTTCAGACACGGTGTTTAGGGGTGATTTCCCCTCATCAGTACAAAGTATGAGATATGATCTAGCTGTATGAGAAGCTATAATGGGGTCCCACCTATTGGAAGTAGCAATCCTAAAAGTCAAAAGTGGCCCTTTAGCACTAGAAGTCCCAGAAATTTTGAGCTCCCCCCTGAAGTCCCGAAAGAGGGTCAAATGACCCTTAGTCCAAACTGAATAGAACAAACTAGAAACTAAATGGCTAAACTCAATGGAAAACAACAACCTCCTGTGGTGCGACAGTAATGGCCTTAATTGCGTAACAAAAGACGGTGATTATAGGATGTTAGCTAAAATCCTTCAGGTCATTCGACCCGTCTCTGGGTTCCAAAGGTAGAAATGTTAAATGACCCCTCTCTGGGACTGCTAGTGTTAAAGAGCCTTTTCATATGACTTGGGATGAATAAAAAGTAGATTTTGTGATATCTAATAATAGGTCTTATCCAGTTGATTTACTGGACAAGGGCCTCAAAAATCGAGGAACATTTCACTGGTGGTGAAGACACATCTCGTACATAGTCTGGTCTTTTCTGCAGTCACATATGGATGCAAAACTTGGAATATAAAGAAAAAAGACTGAAGAAGAATCAACGCCTTCGACATCTGGTGCTGCTGAAGGATATTAATAATACCATGGATGGTAAGAAGAACACACAAATCAATTTTGGAACAAATCAAGCCACACTTCACTTGAAGCAACGTCTGTCAAGCTACAACTTGCCTTCTGTGGACACATGCGAAGATAGCAATCACTGGCGAAGGACATGGTGATTGGAAGAATACAAGGAACAATGCAAAGTGGAAAACCTGCAACCCGATAGCTTAATACCGTCAAGAGAATGGTGGAGAAGACCTAGAGGGATCTATCTAGGCTGCAGAAGATTGATCTTCCTACAGAGCATTCATCAATCAAGTCGCCATGGCTCGAAATAGAAATGAAGGCCATTTAAAAAAAAAAATCCAGTTGATTGCATTGAGAGTGTATTGCGCATAGGCTTTATCTTTCTAAAATTTTTTTACAAATGACAAAGACAAAGTTAAAAAAGAAAAAAAGTCTGCAATGAATTGGCCACTCTGTATCACTCTAGAACCTTAACTATAAAAGGGTTGTGGCTTTCAGAAAAACGTGTTTCCTAGACGCAGTTAGTTCTAAAACAAAACTTTTCTTTACTCACTGGAACTGGGTCGGGGGCCAAATCTCGGACAATGTGGCTGTTTCTCGTTTTGGTTGTGCTACTGAAATTAGGTCCACAAAGCGGCAGCCAATCAGTGAGGTCTGCTGATGGGGGTGCACAAGACTCGGGTACGGTAAGTAAAGTGCGATTTGTTATAAATTTTCTGAAAGTGGACAGCCCCTTTAATTGTAACACACACACACACACACACACACACCAAGATGCAGATTGTGTGTGTAACAGTGCAGGCCACAGTATAGAACATAATATGTTCAAACATGTCAAGATGGATCTAATTTGACACATTCCTGATCTGTTCAATTACAAACAGTTTGGACAGTAATGAGTGCACACCCTTAGGCATTGTTAGATCTATAAACATTCACACTGGAGGAGACCGAAAGCAAAGAACAAAAATATATGGCAGTCGTGCAAAACAAAGCAAAAGGGGAACTCCACTGTTGAAAGAAAGATCCAATATTATACAGCCTACGTGAAAAGGAGAGCAACGTGGTAAATCATCTCCATCACTAATCATGGAGGACAGAGTATATGAAGTTTTACTGTCAGTTTAGACAAAAAGGAAAAAAAAAACAAAAAACAGAATTGCTGAATTTCTCTTAGCAAGGAGCATTGCGGGAACTCCACTGACAGAACAATACCGTTTGTTCCCATGCCTTACTATACTGCCGTCTGGTCCAAATTAAACAGAATTGGAACAAGAAATAAAAGCAGCTATGTGTATACAGTAAATACAGAACTCAATATGAAGTAACACGAGCAGCAAAGCACTTGACACGTAGCTTGTATGGCAGAGTACGGAGCCGCACTCTTTCCATCCATTAAAGCACAGGCTGTGTTTGGCATCATACCTGTGGAGATACCATGTTTCTTGGAGAAGAATACCTTCAAAAAAATGTGTTACCCTATGGACAGGGGTGCAATCATAGTAAATGCAGGGTTTGCTATTGCACCTTGCCCTGGAGTCATGCACTGTATGAAGCTTGGTGTACGCGTCCCAGCTTCAGAGAGGCCTACTGCGCATGACTGGAAGTGCCCAGCATTCAGAAGCGTGGTCACAGCGAACACAGGTACGAGCATCACCGCTAGTGATGTGAAGTGAATAGCATGTTAAAATGCCCCTTTGGCCGTACTAACATGCTAAGAGGGAGGAGTAGTCAGGGGATATAACACCCTTGGGACTAGTCCCTGCGCTTATTAGCATAAGATAAAGATCTTTAGAAATACTTTTTCTAAAGATCTCTTTATCTATGCTAGTGTATATAAGGACGGTTAGACAGGGATTTACAATATGCACCCAGAACTGCTCATGGTTCTGGGTGCATATTGGACCTGACAGGTTCCCTTTAAAGCTTGCCAGACAATAATCAGGCTGAGAAGTAGGTTTCTAGCTTTTCTCCTGATTACCAATAGTGAATACTGAAAGCACTTCGGGTTTCGATTGCACTTGCGTTTTGTACAGATGAGTGCAATCTGATAAAACATCGGACTACATTCACACCAGTGCAAAACTATGGAGCAGTATCCATCTGTGATTGATTTCTCATGCCATATCGTCCTGAGAAATGAATCGCAGGAGCCGTGTTTGAGTTTGTGACGCCACCCACGGGATGTAGTGAAGGTGTAGACACCACTGCTGCAGTTATGGGGCACCCGGGAGAGATGGTTATGCAGCAAGATGTCAACCCCTCCGTGGGCAGGGTTGATGGCCCCGGGACTCGTTGGTGAGAAGTAGCTGGGTGGTACAGGGCGGTGCGCGGCCGGATGGCACTGTTGTATTCACTGTTATTGACACACACAAGTCTCTGGTAAACAAAGTTGATGGTGATCGGTGCCCGTAGCTGGCTGAGTTTGGTCCCCCACTCGGTTCGGTGGTCTTTGCCTTTCTCCTGCACCGTGTAGTGTGTATGTAGACTGCCTTCGCTTCAGCGATGGGAGTCCGCTCCCCAGCGGTATGTGTGTTGGGAAAGCCCGTTTGCCTGCAGACACAGGCCCCTGGGATCTCTCTGCCTGTTCGGTGGCTTTCTATCCCGCTCGGTGGGCTGTTGTCTTCAGTCGGGACTTGGGTGGGAAAGGAGCTAACGTCCAGACCTCAATCAGTGAATTAACTCAGTCCAGTGGCTTCTGGACCTCGTTTCAGGGTCTGAGTACCCCCCTGTGTGCTCCGGTTTCCAGTCGGTTCCCCGGGTCGGTACCCTGTCCCGGTCCACCACGGTTCCACCTGGCCGTCTTCCCGGCTCCTGTAGGCTAAAGGCCACCGTTTGCCTCCTAGCCGAGGTACCAGGGCTACGACCCTGGCACCTGTCAGTTCCCGCTGCAGACCTGTCACCACAGGCCTGCTGCACTTGAACTCTCCAACTCCTCACAACTCTCTGACTACAACTGAACTGTCCTGAACTGTTTTTGTGTGTTTCCTGCCTAAGGCCCTCTGAACTCCTCGGTGGGCATGCCAACCGCCTGGCTCCGCCCCCCTGGTGTGTCCATTAAGCTCTGAGGGAGGTGACTAGAGTTTATGTGGTTTGGCTGGTGTTACCTGGGGTGGGACTGGTGTCGTGCGGGGCGCTATCTGTGACTACCTGGCTAGTCCAGGGCGTCACAGATGTACTTGGAAACTGGTGATGATAATTCTACAATTACCCACATCTTAAGGGCTTACCAGTACCATACTCTGCATAGAAAGTTGGGGTGCCTACTAACAGGATTTCCATCATGGCACAGAAATTTCAATTTAATAGCTGAATAGTGTAAAATAGTGAGTTTATGGAGATTGATTCATAGACTGGATTACATATATTCATAAATATATGTATATTTCCCCATCCCTTTAAGGATGCCTGTGAGTTGGAAAATGCTAACCAAGGTTTTTGACATTGTAGAACCTAAGTCATCTGCTAGTTGTTCATCAAAGCCATCTGACATTGTTTGTCAAAGTTGTCAAAGTAGTGCTATATTCTGTTTGGAATGTTGGGCTAAGAGCTGAAATAGCTATGAGAACCTTCTTACTGTTACTTTAAGGTCAAAGTCCAGCGAGCTTCAAAGGTTTATAAATAAGTTGAAGTAGGTTTTGTTACAAGTCTCTAGTGCGCAAGTACACTTATTTCGCGGGTAAAATGTACCACGTGACATGATGTAATGCTCAACCTAAAATAAGGATAGTTAGTTTTGTGTTACCATGTAAAGAGATAAGGGCTATCAGGAGGAGGGGTTTTGGGTTATAAAAGAAGCCCACACTTCAAAGGTAGGGGCAGAAGGAGGGAGAGGCAGAAGGTGACAGGAGAAAGACGGACTCACCAACCCGACCAGACCATCTACAGATCATCCCGAGACGGCTTACACACTACAGCGATGTAAGATAAATGAACTGTTATTTTCTACTATCTGTCTCCATCTATTAACTCAAGCCAAGACAGTTATTTTTCTCTAATGACTGTAACCCTCCAACTCTTATCTGAATAAATTCATAATATGTTTTTGACCTATCTTCGCTCCAATCATTATATACTGGCTATGCAGTTGTCGCCGTAAACCCATTATTTAACATTTGGCGAGCACCAGCCTGAATGATTGTGATACACAGCTGTTTTCTGTGAGAGGTGATTTTTTTCACGCTGCCTATTCTTGCAGTAGGACTCTTTTTTTTTTTTTTTCTTCTTCTCACGTCATTCCCTGCCCTTTGTCCGAGAGGGGGGGGTCAGTGAGTAAAACTCTCTGTCCAAGCTGCAGGCGAACGACGATACACTGTGTCCACATCAGAACCTAAGAGAGGGTTAACGTGACAAGCTGCACGGAGGTCGTATGTGTCAAAGCCATTCCAGGACCATCCTTCCAAAAGACGGTTGGAGACATCTCAGGACCATCCATCCAGTCGGTTGGAGCCATCCGAGGACCATCCATCCATAAGACGGTTGAAGCCATTCAAGGACAAGCATCACATATTGGTGAGAAATGGATTTTATTCATCATTATTCTAGTAACTGTCATGTAGAGTATTCTTTTGATCATACACATAGTGACGCACAGTTATGGTCAAATCTGTACCGGCAATGTGAACTTGAGAATACTAAGTTAGATAAAAAGTTTTTTACTGTGAATCGGTTACAGAAAAAGATACAGAATGTATTGGGTATGGTATACACTTACAACTCCATGGTGGGTGGGGCACAGCCATATGCACACACTATCTGTATGGTGACTGACACACCCATAACAACAGGCACGCCCAATACAACAGACACACACGTCACAGATTCAGAAGCAACAGATTGTCCAAATTGTTCGATATTAGCAGAACATATCGAACATCTGGAGGATCAGTTGGAAACAAGAGCAGATTTAATATCAAAACTACGGAAAGATATTAAATACGTATCGGTTAATACGAGACAGAACACGACAGGTGCTTCCCAGTCACCTGCATCAGGTTCAGGTTCAGACATCCCGGACAGGCTGGATACGGCCGAGGACGAGAGTCTGAATGAGGGGGAACTTCGGAAAAAGAAGTTACATGATAAGGCTGCCCGTCTTAACATTAAAATCCATGACCAATTAATGAAAATCATTAAAGACATACCGAAATATGATGATAAAATGGACGCGTTCCATAATGCGGACATTTTTGAGTCACATTCTGATAAATATAATCTAACAAATGAACAGAGAAACAAGATTTATAGGGTATGGCTTCCCTCCCACATGGCAAAAAGGTTACAAGCAACACCTAGGACAGGCGAACACAATGACCTGATCCATGACACAAAGGAAGATAGGCTGAGACAGTTAATTCTCTTTACCACAGGAGAGTCTACCCCAACAGTCGAATTGTTAGAAAACCTTAAGACACACATACAGGAGGATCCGTTTGTCTTCTTAGTGAAATTCGAGCAAGGATATCGTTTGATAATGGAAATCGGATCTGATCAAGAACCGCCTTCCATGATCAAGGCCTTTGTTAAAAAGTTTAAATATTTGGACCCTGCTTCATTCGAAATAGCTTCTAGGATGGAAAATCTACAAGAGGCCACATCATTTATTGATAGAATACGTAGACGAATGAAGCAAAATCAGGTAAAATCAAAAATAGCCATGATAGAAGGGAACACTGACACATTAGTATCCCAGGAAAAACAGATCAAAAACAACAAAAGACCGGTGTTGAATTCTAAAAACAAGAATTCAGGGGGGGGTAACAGAAAGAGCACAATTCATTGCTTTTTTTGCGGCCAACCCGGACACCTGAAGTGGGAATGCAAGAAATTCCTGAGGGCGGGAGCTGAGGAAAGGCTGGGTAAGGAAAATGGACTGATGCCAAACACATCCAGTGCACCTCCCCCATCTTCAGCACCTCCACCATTATACACGCCCACTCATACTGACAACAGAAATAACCAATCACCATATACGCCCACTCATACTGACAACAGAAATAACCAATCACCATATGCACCTCTGACCAGACAGATAAGGGAAATGACCATACAGGGATTGGATGGAAGGGGCAAGACACCTGCTGCTCTTCTCCCTTCTCCATCCTCCTGACTAGCAAAGCCGGTCCCCAGGCTGCATCCACTGGAATTTGTCACTCGAGTTTCAATGGATAGCTGTGGTCGACCATTTTTAAAGGTAAATCTTGAAGGTCAGGAAGTAACATTTCTCCTTGATACAGGTGCGCAATTGAGTGTCACAAATGTTGATTTACATTTAAAGCCAGATTCCCCTGTATGTACAATTGTTGGTTTCAGTGGTAAAAATGGAACAAAGGTGACTTTAGCGCAGGATGTTTCTTTGGAAATACCTGGTTTTTTGAAAACGAAAATGGATATTTGGTGTTGTCAGGATACTGAGAATATAATTGGCACTGATTTTATGGAAAAGCATGGCTGGATTATTGATTTGGGTAACAAAACAGTTTGGAAAGATTCTAACGGTTGTAAGGCGGTAGTTATTGATCCAGATGAATATAGTCATGTCGGGACCATTTGTTTGACCGATGTAGTGTCAGCAGATCATTTGTGGCCTGAAACTGGTGGTGACGAAGTATTGACTGAGTTAGTACAGCGGTTTCCTTCTTTATGGGCTCAGTACAGGAATGAGGTTGGAACAATGAAGGATGTAGTTGTCAAAATTGAAGGCCGAGATCCACCTCCACAGCGTCAGTATAAGTTGCCTCCGGAGTCAGTTGCTCCGATGTCGAAGATTATACAGGAATTGTTGGCTCAGGGTGTAATACGTAAGGCAAATTCAGTCTGTAACAATCCATTGTGGTGTGTTCTGAAAAGCGATGGTAGCTATCGGATGTTGTTGGACTTAAGGATGTTCAATAAGTGTACTCCCAATGTAGCACCGATTGTAGCTGATACACATGACATGATGTCGAGATTGGATGCTAAGGCAAGGTATTTCTCAGTATTGGATATCAGTAATGGTTTTTTCAGTATACCGATTGAGCAAAGTTGCCAATATAAGCTTGCATTCAACCACCTCGATCAGCAATTTGTATGCTGTCGTCTTCCTCAGGGGGCAAGTATGTCGCCAAGCATTTTTCATCAGGCGCTAGCGAACGTTTTGTCGAAATTTTCTCGTCCGGAATGTTTATTGCAATATGTGGACGATATCTTGTTGAGTACGGAGGACAAGGAGATGCACGTGATCTTGCTTGCAGAATTGTTTGAGCTGCTGCATGACGCAGGTTTAAAACTGAATACCAAAAAGGTCAAGCTGATGCAGACTGAGGTCAGGTTTTTAGGAGTTCTGCTAAATCCAGGTACACGGCGACCCCTACAGGACAGAATAGAGGCAATTGCATCTCTTCCAATTCCAACATCACACAAGGCACTAAGACATTTTTTAGGGCTTGTAAATTACTCAAGGGATTTCATTGAAAATTTTGCTGACAAAGCCAGACCTTTGTATGATCTTTTAAAAGGTGACAATGATGATTATTTTGGTCCCTGGAGTGTTGAACAGGAAAAAGCCTTCACACAATTGAAACATGATCTACAACACGCACCTGCGTTAAGTATGGTGGAAAGGAACGCACCTTTTGCGCTTCAAGCACACACTTCAGAGACAAGTGTCTCTGTGGTTTTGCTGCAGCTGCAAGGGGGGGAATGGAGAATCTTGGGGTACTTCTCTAAGCTTCTCTCACCTGTTGAGAGGGGGTTTGAGGTGTGCGCAAGACACCTGGTGGGAGTGTATTTTGCGATAAAAATCACTCAACACATCATCGGGTTCCAAAAGGTTATTCTCCAAACGCCACATTCCACACTGAAACTTCTCTTTGAGAAAAACATCCCAGGTGTGTCAAATCAGAGATTTGCCCATTGGTTGCTCTCATTGTCTCCAAATCAAATTGAGGTAGATTATAAGGCCAAGTATGTTCTTCCTCAATTGATGCAGTATGAAGGACAAACCCATGATTGCATAGAAACGTTCCATGAACCAAGTCCATCTCTCTTCAGACGACAGTCGGAAGACGCAGATGAACCTGTGTTTGTAGACGGTTCTAGATTTTTTCTGGAAGGACACTATCACACAGGATATGGAATTTTCTATTCCAAGCGAGGACAAGTGGTAAAACACAAGTTACCGAGTCATTTCTCAGCTCAAAGGGCAGAGATAGAAGCGGTAAGAATGGTCCTACAGCTGAATGAAGCTGATGATCAAACTCCAATGGTAATCTACAGTGATAGCTCCTATGTTGTCAGATCCCTAACCGATTACCTGCCTGTTTGGGAAAGGAGAGGCTACGTGGACTCGTCCAACAAAGCCTTGTTGCACCGCGAAACTCTAGAATCAATTTTTGAGATGGCATCTAGGGCCCCAAATAGATTTGCTATAGTGAAAGTCGCTGCACATCAAAGATCTGATGATGAGTTATCTGTAGGAAATGCAACCGCAGATGCTCTAGCCAAGGAAGCTGCCCTGACAGGAGAGGAAGTGTTTGACTCTGAACCCTCTGAGAATTCAGCGGTTCAAAGAGCAGACACGTACATACCTTCATTTGCAGAAGAACAGAGAAAAGATCCTTCTCTTGTTATTTTTCTGGATGATCCAAAACCTCCTTTCATCTGTGAAAATGGGGTTTTGTGTCACAGTTCAAATGAAGAATTGCGTCCAGTTGTACCAAAACATCTACAGGTAGAATTCACTCGATACAACCATGAGAGTTTAGGTCACTTGGGACAACAGAAATTGTTAGTCATTCTCAAGGAGAAATTTTATTGGGAAAAAATGGACGAAACAGTTCAAAGTGTTGTACTATCATGTCTCATTTGTGCCCAAATAAATCCAAGACCTAAAGGACAGAAGCCACCACTTCTACGGATCGCACCTGCAGATGGTCCATGGTCTACACTGCAGATAGACTATATTGGTCCTTTACCCTCAGGTAAACATGGTCTCAGGTATGCATTGATTGTGGTAGATGTGTTCTCAAAATGGGTAGAAATATTACCTGTTAGGAAAGATGATGCTTTGTCCACAGCAAGGGAATTGGTACAACATGTCTTTTGTACTTGGGGGATCCCAAGGATGATTACCTCCGATCGAGGTAGCCACTTCACAGGTAAAATCATGCAAACTGCTTGTGCTATTCTAGGGGCGCGACAGCAATTTCATGTCCCCTATCATCCACAATCTGCGGGAATTGTGGAAAGAATGAATAGGACAATCAAGTCCAGAATTGCAAAGATGCTTTTGGACAAAGGTAACACTTGGGTTGACAAGGTTCCTTTCATACTGATGAGTATAAGAGGTTCAATCTCTTCTACAACTCAATTCACTCCGTTTGAGTTGATGACGGGAAGAAAAATGCCATTGTGGTTTCCACATGAGCCATTTTTATCCACTCCACAAAAAGATGCTATCTCAAGGTCCCAATGGTTGAGATCGCTACAGGAGAACCTGAAAGCGATTCTGCCATATGCGGCATCAAGAATGCAGAAAATGGAGCCACCCTATGAGTCCAAATTCAAGAAAGGTGCTCTAGTCATGATCAAAACCTTTCGCAAGAGTGGTCCATGGGAGTGTAATTGGGAAGGTCCTTTTGAAGTCCTTGAGACTATGGGACAAGTCATGATTCTTGTGCACCGAGTGTCAAATGTGGTAAAAAAGACCCGGAAAACACAAAAAGTGTGGGTTCACGTTGACCAGTGCAAAATATTTGTGACAAAATAATGATACTGCATTTCTTTCCAGGAAGAAATGGATTCCTATACGAACTGGAATAAAGAACCTAAAGACTGTGAAGGAAAGATGACATCAAGCCTTCTGGAGAAAGAACATCTTCCCAAGCTCAAGACAAGCTTCTACGTGATGGGATCTACGTTCCTGCTGCTTTGCTTTATTTTCGTCATTGTTTACATGTTACATCAAGGAACAATCGCCAATGATGTGAATGAACGGACTAGAGAGATTCAACATTCTCGAAGACCAAGAGGATCAGATACACGGAACTTACTGACAGAGGACATCACGGACAATTCTGTGGAGATAACAGGAAATATCTGCATGGGATATGGAACAAAATGTTGCATTGAATTACATTTCATACACGACACAGACATAATATTACATGCGATTGCAGGACCTAAAACTAGATTCACACAATTACAAGGAGAATATGTACACAATAATAAAACTGGTACATGGGAATGTTCTCCTACAGATGTACTATACTGGAACATAGAGATCAGAGGTGATGAACCTGCTGTATGGTCCGGTGATATTACAAATGACATGATTGCAAAGGGAAAGTTTGGAAGATCCAAAACAGAAATTTTGTTAAAAACTCAGGTTTTTGGGAAAATTCTGGATCCTTCCTTACTCTTCATCACAGAAGGAGATAAAGATTGGGTCAAAACATGGAATTTCCAGATAACACGGGAACCTGTGCAAGTTCAGGTATCTGTAGTGTTTACCGTTACTAACACTATAGTTCCGGAAATAAGGGTTTCACCACAGACAGTACATAACAAAGTAAATACAGTACCCATAATGTTAAAATGTAACACAAGGTTGAAATTGCCTTCTGAGTCTTTGTTGACATGGACCAAAAATTCATCGTTTTTGGGAAGTTTTTTAAACAGTCCAACTAATGTCATTCACAGAGGTCAGATTGGTAATATCAGGTGGATGGATGATACGTTCATTTTTTCCATAGAGAATCCATCTTCCAGGGACTCTGGAATTTACCAGTGTTGCGTTGAAACAAAGACACATTACAGACATTGTAAAGACGTTAGTGTGAATATTTGGTCAGCAGCAGATAGTGCATGCACAGACACGAGGTTCATGCCGTCTACTCCTTTCCAAATTAATCAATTTCAGTCCAAGTCCTTATTAAGGGATGGAGAATTTATGACAATGGTGTGGACTTTCAATATGTCTCATTGGAAGATCTCTACCAGGTTTCCTCAGTGTCAATCACATCTCATAACCATGGAGATGGGGATAGAACAATGGTTTGGGAGAAGAACAGCTCAGACTAGGAGTAAGCGAGGAGTGTTAGAAGGAATTCTGGGAGGAATTGGGACAGTGGGAAGTCTGACTAATGCCATAGATATACAGACACTTAAGTCAGATTTGGATAATATTGGTTTTATTGGAGGAAAAGGTGTAAAGGTTCAGAAGAGTCTGAATCAACTTCTTGAAAAGATGGTAATGAATACAGCTGCTGTACTAGGCTCTTCCGTGTCACATCTACAGGATGCTACATTAGCTCTCGTGGAAAGCACACACGAAACACAAGTAGCTAAAGCGTGCCTGGAGATACAGGTAGAGTACTCTTCTAATTTGAAGTTGATTGCACAAGCTTTACAGAGTGGAATTACTCCACTGGGAATACTGCGAAATTTACCTGTAGAGTATGATTTTGCATTGAATCATACGGATTTGTGGGTAAATAAGTGGTTAGGATGTGAACGAAACATTTGTGTTGGCACATCACTAATCCCGGTGATTGGAAGAGGAGGAACTATTGTTCCTGTTACAGTTTTGGGTATACCTGTGAGCAACACACAACAAGTGTTCTATCAACTGCAGTACACAGATTTTGCATTTGATGGAGTGAACACTGAACAAGTAGACATTTCTTCATGTTTGCATTTTGTTTCTAAGGTGATGTGTTTACCTGGACAGGATAAGGTGATTTATCATTCATGTTTTCATAATCATTCTTCTTGTCATGCGAGAATAGAGACTGTACAGACACTACATAATCTGGTGACTCCAGTAAGTCCAACTAAGATATGTTTTCAGGTCATGTCTGAGACAGAGAAGGTTTCTGTTTTCTATTCTACTTGTGTACATAAGGAAAACCTACCTATGGGTTTGTATTGTATAGAAGGAGATGTGAGATCTCTTTCAAAGAAGGAAGGAAGTTTTAATATCACTTCTATAGGAAAGAGAAACTTAACGGCATTTCCGATACAATTCAATTTATCACAGATAAATGATTTTCCTTGGGATATGTGGACAAGTGAAATAAAGAAAGACAAGGGTTTGTTAGATTTATTAACGAAACAGTTAAAGGAAGCAGAAATTATATTCAGACATGAACAAGGTGAATTAAGTGATATTGAACACGAATGGAATGGAATGTCAGGTAGAACTTGGTGGAAGAGTTTTAGTAAATCTGTACATTCCTGGTCTCAGTCATCTTTTCAGTCAGCGGTTGGTAATGTTTTATTTAATCCCATCATAATCATATTTTTATTAGTTTTGATGTGTATTATATATCAAGTTTTTGTGATGTGTAGAATTCAGAAGATATATAGGAACATAAAAATAGAAATGAAAAAGGAAGATAACATTCTTAGAGGAATGTTAAATCGCAAGATGACTTTTTGACAGAAAGTTGCAGATTGGTTTATCAAGTCAAATATTGGTCTAGAATTTCCAACAAGAATGTATGTGATACGAATGATGACACGATTGAGTTAGGGTTTCCCGGGGTTCATCAAACTTCCATATAAGGGGGGACTGTAAAATAGTGAGTTTATGGAGATTGATTCATAGACTGGATTACATATATTCATAAATATATGTATATTTCCCCATCCCTTTAAGGATGCCTGTGAGTTGGAAAATGCTAACCAAGGTTTTTGACATTGTAGAACCTAAGTCATCTGCTAGTTGTTCATCAAAGCCATCTGACATTGTTTGTCAAAGTTGTCAAAGTAGTGCTATATTCTGTTTGGAATGTTGGGCTAAGAGCTGAAATAGCTATGAGAACCTTCTTACTGTTACTTTAAGGTCAAAGTCCAGCGAGCTTCAAAGGTTTATAAATAAGTTGAAGTAGGTTTTGTTACAAGTCTCTAGTGCGCAAGTACACTTATTTCGCGGGTAAAATGTACCACGTGACATGATGTAATGCTCAACCTAAAATAAGGATAGTTAGTTTTGTGTTACCATGTAAAGAGATAAGGGCTATCAGGAGGAGGGGTTTTGGGTTATAAAAGAAGCCCACACTTCAAAGGTAGGGGCAGAAGGAGGGAGAGGCAGAAGGTGACAGGAGAAAGACGGACTCACCAACCCGACCAGACCATCTACAGATCATCCCGAGACGGCTTACACACTACAGCGATGTAAGATAAATGAACTGTTATTTTCTACTATCTGTCTCCATCTATTAACTCAAGCCAAGACAGTTATTTTTCTCTAATGACTGTAACCCTCCAACTCTTATCTGAATAAATTCATAATATGTTTTTGACCTATCTTCGCTCCAATCATTATATACTGGCTATGCAGTTGTCGCCGTAAACCCATTATTTAACAAATAGTGAACCTGACGACAATCTTCACAGTTCTCAGATTTTAGTACCTCTCAACAATCATACACCATTACAGATAATATGCCACCTTACAAAAATAGAATGAATAGAAGTTTGCTATTCATAGCATTGGGATAGTGACATAAAACAGATCAGGACTCACTGTGTCCTGGAAGGAGCGGATCCAGACCTGCGGAGCCACGAATCTCCTCTGCAGGAGACCGCAGCTGCTCGTACCCATGATCAGGGTTCTGGCAGCTGCGGTCTCTCCCTACGGAAGACGCATGCGAACCCGCAGCAAACAATTGACATGCTGCTGTGGCGCCCCAGGACCTGGTCGCCACAACAGCATTGCCCTTCCAAAGGGTTAATGCGGAGCCTGGAGGTAATGGGGAGGTCCATTGGCCAGCAAGTTTAACATCCACCGCAGTTCTCCCTCCGGCCAGCAGGGGGAGCTCTGAACCTGGAATTCCAGGGAGCCTTCCTCAAGTCTGACCTGAGGGAGGAAGTAGGGTCAGTCTGTAGGGAGAAGTGATAGTGAGCAGACGCAGAGTGTGCTGTCCTGTGGATCTGGGGCCTAGAGCTAGAGCAGCTTGGCCCAGGGAAGCAGGAGTAGCAGAGAGGCAGCGAAGAGACTCGGACATCGGAGTCTGTGGCCACCAGGGCTTAAAATATTCCCTGGTAGCAGAATCCGAAGGGCAGGAGAGCTGCAAGCACCTGGCCCATAAACAGCCCGAAGGTACAGCTGCAGCATCAGGGCCCGGTGTGGACTCCAGCAGAGAAGCACCAGAGAGGGCCTGCGCAGCCTACTACAGAGGGAAAGGGACGTACCATCAGTCCCAGCAGCAAGAGGGCCATTGCTGGATTCAGAGAAGCAGGGTCCTATCATAACAAAGAAAGAACAGGAGTAAGCCTCATACTCAGCTGGCCAGAAAGATCACCCCAAGTACTTCCAGGCTGACCGGATCCCCTTCACCACCTGTGACGGTCTCCCAGGACAAGACTGTTCCTAAAGTAAAAGAGGAGAAGGTAAAGAGACTGTTGTTTGTGCCTGGTTCTTTCATTGCCTGTCGGCCCTGCACCGTGTTAGCCACACAACACCATAGACTTTCACGAGCACTAACAGTGTCCCCGGGGTTCCGCTCCACCTGTGGGGAGCAGTACCACCATTGCTGCCGTATCATCACCCCGGAGGCCTCACACAGCAGCGGCGGCTTAATAGCCGCAGACCACAGGTGGCGTCACGAAACATATACTTTAATTGCTCCCAAGTCACCAGCATATTAAAACTGACACTCACCAGGGCCACGGAGTCGGGCCCCGCCACCACTGAAGTTCCCCGGACTAGTCCGGCCCGGCACTGGGTGTCCCATAGCCCTGGGGTTGGCGAGTCAATTTTGGCGTCACGAACAGGATTTCGTGCCCGGTCCCACCGGGTACTGTGTGCCTGCAGAAACTGTGCTTAAAAGACTGTGTTACTGTTTGCAAACTGCCGCCGCCATTAGCCTCGCCGAGCGCAGGAAGAAGGGGGGCGTGCCTGACAAAGAGCGCGAAGGGAGCGCGCCATCAGAGCAGAGCGCCGTTAACCCCGCGCTACCCGGAAGAGATTGTAACCAGAAAGCGGAGCCTGGTAAGGTTCACTAAATGGGAGGAAGATGTCCGACACCGAGGGAGAGCCGGTGGCTGTAGTAGTGCAAGACGCAGCAGCGCCGGCCGATGTAATCCCAGTCGCCGTCGCCCCAGCCCCCGCGGTCGCGCCGGTAATGCCGATCACAATGCCGTACGTCCCGGGAGCAGAATGGCTGCCGCAGTACTCCGGGGAGTCCCATACCTTGAGCGACTGCAGAGAAAGGCTGCACGACTTGTTCATAGTGTATCCGCTGACTGAGAGCCAGAAGGTGGGCATATTAATGGGGCAGCTAGCCGGCGCGGCCCAGCGTGAAGTGAAGTCCTGGCCTGATACAGATAAAGGGACAGCAACCCAGATACTGGACAAGCTAAAAAGTACTTTTGACACCCGCACCGCAGCAGAAATAAAGATGAGATTCTTTGGGTGCAAACAACAGGCCACAGACAGCATAAGGGACTATGCCTTAAACTTGCAGGAGGCCCTGAAAGCAGTTAAACAGGTGGACCCAGAGAGTGTACGTGAAGAAGACAAACTCCTAACTGAGCAGTTCATAGAGGGGCTCCTTTCAGACGCCCACAGGACCCAGCTGCGTATCATGGTCCTGCAGAACCCTGCTCTGGACTTTGCAAAGTTTAAGGACCAGGCCATCCGGGTACTGAGAGAATCTACACCGAATGACCCAGTACCCCTCCGGCCTCTTGATATCACGTACCCAGGGGAGGTGCCTGCAACACGAGCCACTGCAGGGGCTGAGGCGCAGTCCCTGGATAAGGATCCCACTGCAGAGCTCAGACAGCAGGTCCAGGAGCTGACCAAGACTGTAGCTGCCCTTGCCAGGACCGTGCAGTCTCTACAAGTGACCCCATCGCCTGCAAGAATCGAGTTGGCCTCCAGCCCAGATGACGTTCCATGGATGCGACAGAGGAGGATTCCGCCGACCCGAGTGAAAGATACAGACCGGTATGATTCAACGGGACAACCGATCTGCCGCCGCTGCAGTCAGGCGGGACATATTGCAAGACACTGTCCTTTAAATGGGCCGAGCCTGGGGGCCAGGAGCCAACCCCCAGGTGTAAGGAAGCCCGGCTCAACCCCCAGTCGCAGCAAGTATGTGGGAGGACGCCCGGTCCTTCCTATTGTGCTGGATGGGATCCCTTTGAATGCCCTCCTGGATACGGGGTCCCAGGTAACAACTATCCTTTATAAACTGTACAAAAGATATTGGGCTGATTCAGACATTGACCATGGCCCAGATGATGATTTAACAATTGTGGCCAGTAATGGTCAGCCCTTGCCTCAAATTGGGTATAAGGAAGTAACCATTAAAGTGGGGCGGGTAGAATTGCCATGTCAGGGGATGATAATTGTAGATGTTGATCGCAAAGAATCTGACCCACTGCTAACCATTGGTACAAATGTGATAGAAAATTGCATTGCCGAAGTGATAATTTTGTTGCAACAGCGTCTGAAACTGCCAGCTCCGGGCAGCAGCGTGCCCTACAGAGGGAGATCAGAGCCCTGATGAGGAGGCAGCAGGTAGAGCTGGCCGGAGGAGAAATTGGCAATGTGAGGGTAAGTGACCCCCTCCCCATTGCAATACCCCCAAGAAGTGAAATGTTGATATGGTGTCGGGCAGCAATAGGCCTCAGGGGTCAGGATTACCATGCCTTGGTAGAACCGGTGTATTCAGACAGTAGGCCTGGAGTCCTGATAGCCAGAGGGGTAGCAGACGTCCGCAAGGGGAGGGTGCCCGTCCGTGTTCTGAATTGTGGGGAGGAGGAAGCCAAATTGCCCCGGTACGCCACTGTAGCAAAACTGTACACTGTCAGTAACAATACCATTAAAGCAGTGGAACCCTTGATCCCGTCCGACCAGGCGGAAGACAATGGCTCCAAGGGGCAGCTGGAAGACTGGTGCCAAAAATTACATGTGGGCACCGACTCCACCCCCTCACACCAAAAGCATGGGGTTTATCGGGTGGTACAGGAGTACGAGCGGGTCTTCAGCAAACACCCCCTAGATTTTGGGCAGGTGAAAGGGGTTAAACATCAAATCCCCACGGGTGATCATCATCCCATTAAAGAGAGATACCGCCCTGTACCCCCAGCACAGTATCAGCGTGCCAAAGAAATGTTACGGGAAATGAAGGAGGCTGGGGTTATCAGAGAGAGTTGTAACCCCTGGGCAGCTCCACTAGTGCTCGTAAAGAAAAAAGATGGTACAATGAGAATGTGCGTAGATTACAGACAAATTAACCGCATTACACAAAGATGCTTATCCACTACCCAGAATAGAGGAGTCACTAACAGCCTTAAAGTCAGCTAACTATTTCTCCACCTTGGATCTCACCAGTGGGTATTGGCAGGTTCCCGTGGCAGAGGCGGACAAGGAAAAGACTGCATTCACGACACCAATGGGCCTCTGCGAGTTCAACTGTATGCCATTCGGGCTCTGCAACGCCCCAGGGACATTCCAAAGGTTGATGGAGTGCTGGTTGGGCCACCACAACTTTGAAACCGTGCTGTTGTATCTGGATGACGTCATAGTCTACTCCAAGACTTATGAAGACCACCTGAGGCACTTAGCAGAAGTGTTTGAGTCCTTGTCGGAGTATGGCCTGAAGATAAAGCCGTCCAAATGTCACCTCTTGAAGCCAAAGGTACAGTACCTGGGTCATGTGGTCAGCGCAGAAGGTGTGGCACCTGATCCGGAGAAAGTCACCGTAATCAAGGACTGGCCAAGACCCACCACGGTAAAGGAGGTGCGGCAGTTCCTTGGGCTGGTGGGCTACTACCGAAGGTTCATTGATGGTTTCACAAAGATAGCAGCGCCCCTTCAAGATCTCCTGGTGGGCCAGCCAAAGCAGGCTAAGAAGCAGAGCCCTCCATTTGAATGGAGCAGCCAAATAGAAACATCCTTTGTCCGGCTGAAAAGGGGTTCTCACGGGATAAGGAATTCTGGCCTACCCTGACTACAGCCAGCCGTTTGTACTGTATACAGACGCCAGCAATGTGGGACTGGGAGCAGTTCTGTCCCAGGTGCAGGGAGGCAGAGAGAAGGTGATAGCTTACGCCAGTAGGAAGCTTCGGCCCACAGAAAGGAATCCAGAAAACTACAGTTCCTTCAAGCTAGAGTTCCTCGCTATTGTTTGGGCAGTGACTGAACGCTTCAAGCACTATCTGGCATCGGCCAAGTTCACCATCTCCACGGACAACAATCCGTTGACACATCTGGCAACAGCCAAGTTAGGTGCGTTGGAACAGCGATGGATGGCCCGGCTGTCTAACTTTGACTTTACCATCAAGTACCGGGCTGGCAAGAAGATTAACAATGCTGATGCGCTGTCCAGAATGCCTCACTTACCCGAGTCTGGAGAAGACCTGGATGAACTCGAAGAGATAGAGTTACCGGCTTTCCATCACCAAGGTGTTTCCCAGTGTGAGCATGCTGTAGGAGTGAAGCGCTCGAGCCAGCACGAGGTCTCGGTCAATCCATTACTCCACCATAATTGGGAAGAGACACAGAACGGTGACCCGGCCGTGCGATTGGTCAAAGAAAAGCTAGCACAAGCTGAGATCCATCTTGGCCCAGATGCTCCAGAAGAAGCCCAGCAGCTGTGGAAGGAGAGGGGACGACTGTTCACATACCAAGGCAAGCTCTGCAAGAGATATGTCAACTGGCGAACGAATTAACTCGTCTGGCAGATAGTGGTCCCACAGAGGGATGCTCCAATGGTCCTAGCAGCTTACCATGATAACGCAGGACACTTCGGGTGGAAGAAGTTGGAGACCCTACTCCGAGATCGGTTCTACTGGGTGCACATGAGAAAGACAGTCGAGAAGTGGTGCCGAGACTGTGGTCCGTGTAACCTGAGGCGGAAAGATGATGCCAGCCAGAGGTCTCCCCTACAGCCCATTGTCACGAAGCAGCCCCTGGAGTTGGTGGCCCTGGACCACGTGAAGTTAACACCAAGCCGGTCAGGCTATGTGTACGCCCTCACCATTGTGGACCATTACTCTCGTTTCCTGGTAGTAGTGCCTGTGAAGGACCAGGCAGCTAGAGCATTTCAGGCATACTTTTGTCGACCTCACGGTTACCCTGAGAGGGTACTGACTGATCAAGGTCCTGCATTCGAGGCAGAAGTGTTCCAAGAGTTCTGTAACATGTACGGTTGTAAGAAAATCAGAACAACACCGTACCACCCCCAAACCAATGGATTGTGCGAGAAGATGAACCATGTGGTCATTGATATGCTCAAGACTCTATCTCTGGAAGAAAGAAACCAATGGCCAGAGAAGTTACCAGACCTGGTAGACCTGTACAACCATATCCCAGTAAATTCGACCAACTGCAGCCCTGCTTACCTGATGCGAGCAAGACCTGGCAAGTTACCTGTAGACTTTGAGATGGGGACTGTGTCACCTGAAGCGGTTCAGGAGATAGAAGATTGGGATACAGAGCGACAACAGCAGTACCGCAAGGTCCAGGAATGCGTAGAAAGGAGCCTGTCCCAAGCAAGAACGAGACAAGAGCAGCATTACAATCAAACAGCCCCAGCAACTCACTTAGCACCTGGAGAATAGGTCCTCAAAAAAAAGCGGAGGGCGCACAAATTAGATGATTAGTGGGAGAATGAACCCTACACCATTATTCCCTCCAACTTTGACAATAGTAAGGTATGCCTGATAAGCAAAGATGAAGGCAAGACCTATCAAGCAGTTTCTCGAGACCGCCTGAAAGCGTGCCCCGAGCGGTGCAGAACCCAAAAAGAAGTAGAAGTAGTACAAGAAAGTCCCCAAAGTCAAGAAAAAGAGGGAGAGATGATCCAAACAATCCTTGGGAAATTCCCCAAAACTTGGACCCGAATAAACAATGCCATAGTGGTACCAGTGTTGACGTTCCCGCAGTTGGTCGAGCCAGAAACAGAAGAGGTTCCAGATCCACCTAAAGAACCGTCCGCTCCAACACGAGATGACACGCCAGCAATGGAACAGGAGAATCAACCCCCTGTCAGTGGTGAACCTGTCATACCCTTGGCGACTCTTAGACCACATAGGCAATCATCACGCTTACCTATCAGGGTTAGGCCTACCTGTAGTGCTGAGGTAGAAGACACACCAAGTAGTCAGGGACAAACACCAGAGCTACGCAGGTCTCAACGCAGCACTCGGGGACAGCCCCCTCCAAGGTATAGAGAGTAAAAAGAAAGAGTACTTATTAGAATGTAAATAGTTATGTGAAATGTCTGTAATGTTGTGTATAAAATGTTTTTCTTTTTTGATTGAGAAAAGGGACAATTGGGCCACTGGACTATGGGTGGCCAACACCTAGCTGTACATAGTTAGCACCAGTGTGCTCAGCACCCCTGAAGGAAAACCCGTCCGGAGTGCATAGAGTGGGGTCATCAATGCTCTGACGCACGCCCAGAGCCTACGTTGGGGGTTTTATCGCGGCGGGTCCCCCATGGAGCAGTGTAATGGACACCCAGCAGGGAGCCACGCTGGACTCTTATAGTTGTTTAAGGTTGTAACATGTTTTGTTTTGTTTCTACAGTCCGGGAGTACTGAATTTAACTAAGGGGGAGTGTGGCGCCCCAGGACCTGGTCAGCACAACAGCATTGCCCTTCCAAAGGGTTAATGCTGAGCCTGGGAGGTAATGGGGAGGTCCATTGGCCAGCAAGTTTAACACCCAACGCAGTTCTCCCTCCGGCCAGCAGGGGAAGCTCTGAACCTGGAATTCCAGGGAGCCTTCCTCAAGTCTGACCTGAGGGAGGAAGTAGGGTCAGTCTGTAGGGAGAAGTGATAGTGAGCAGACGCAGAGTGTGCTGTCCTGTGGATCTGGGGCCTAGAGCTAGAGCAGCTTGGCCCAGGGAAGCAGGAGTAGCAGAGAGGCAGCGAAGAGACTCGGACATCGGAGTCTGTGGCCACCAGGGCTTAAAATACTCCCTGGTAGCCGAATCCGAAGGGCAGGAGAGCTGCAAGCACCTGGCCCATAAACAGCCCGAAGGTACAGCTGCAGCATCAGGGCCCGGTGTGGACTCCAGCAGAGAAGCACCAGAGAGGGCCTGCGCAGCCTACTACAGAGGGAAAGGGACGTACCATCAGTCCCAGCAGCAAGAGGGCCATTGCTGGATTCAGAGAAGCAGGGTCCTATCATAACAAAGAAAACAGGAGTAGGCCTCATACTCAGCTGGCCAGAAAGATCACCCCAAGTACTTCCAGGCTGACCGGATCCCCTTCACCACCTTTGACGGTCTCCCAGGACAAGACTGTTCCTAAAGTAAAAGAGGAGAAGGTAAAGAGACTGTTGTTTGTGCCTGGTTCTTTCATTGCCTGTCGGCCCTGCACCGTGTTAGCCACACAACACCATAGACTTTCACGAGCACTAACAGTGTCCCCGGGGTTCCGCTCCACCTGTGGGGAGCAGTACCACCATTGCTGCCGTATCATCACCCCGGAGGCCTCACACAGCAGCGGCGGCTTAATAGCCGCAGACCACAGGTGGCGTCACGAAACATATACTTTAATTGCTCCCAAGTCACCAGCATATTAAAACTGACACTCACCAGGGCCACGGAGTCGGGCCCCGCCACCACTGACGTTCCCCGGACTAGTCCGGCCCGGCACCGGGTGTCCCATAGCCCTGGGGTGGGCGAGTCACTGCGGTCTGGAAAGACGCTCCGCAGGTCAGCGTTTGCTGTGGAAAAAAACAAGCACAGTGGCCACGGGATTTCTAGAAATCCCATCCACTATGCTTGTACTGTACAACGCAGAGTTTTGGATGCAGCAAAAACACGCTACATCTAAAATGCTGCTAACACGGATCGTGGGCAAACAGCCTAAAAGTGACTATTCCCATCAACAGTTGTGACACCCTGTCCTATCAGGTCGTCACAGAGTATTGTGCAATCTGCCCTTCTGTGCAATATCTACCTCCTCCTTGGTTACGGGTCCCTAACCTTTGGTGTTGCCACGAACAGCTAATCAAAATCCTAGGAACACTCTACACCACACCCACCAGTGGACGGCCTGCGTGGAATAGGGTCGCCCACTTGAAGGGTTGGTTAAGGGGTGGGGGGGGGGAATTAGAGAGAGATAGACTCCTTGGAACTACTAGGTAGCAGACGTTGGTCTGGGCCTGGTAGGAGTTGGACCCCTGTCGCACGGGATCGTGACAAGGCGCACGGACTGTCGAGGAGGCCAGCCGGCGGTCTTGTGCCATCACCCTAGGTCAGGGAGAAGCTCCAGTCGTTCTGACAATTTACTCGATGAGGACGGAGACTTCAAGATCCGCTCTCCAGCCGCTCCAAAATTGGGGTACTAGTGCAACGAGGGGGATAGGACTTTCCACACATACGGTCCAGAAAATCCCATGCACGAACTCTGAATGAAAGCTCCCTCAGCTAGCCATACTGGGGAGCGGGACCCGATTAGTTTCAGACTAAAAGGGACCAACTAGAAGACAAGGTGCCACGGGAAAAGGTCACAGACTAACGGGCAACACCAATAGAAAAACGGGACCCAGGCGTGCTCCCCCTCAGCGGCAGCGGTGTCCAGAACTTTGGTTTACTACAGTTGTCGGTGTCAGCGTTATTGGACTGAGTGAGTACGCAAGTGACCCTTACCGTTCCAACGGCACATCCCAGTCACCATCACCAAGTCCTGGGGCATCCCCGCTACCCGTGGAGGGGTTAAACACCTGGCTGCCCACACCATCGCCACCGGGTACTCCCAGCCACAGCGGTGGTACTCCACCTTAGCACGCACCACGGGTGGCATCACGAACTTTCCACACCATCCCCTGTACATAACCCCCCTTCGTTTGAGGAGTCGCAAGACCCTCGGGTCCGCAGCCCTCTCGAGCCACCGCGCACCTGGATCAGAGCAGCCCGGCTGCTGATGCGGGGGCGACACACAGTTAATGTTTTCCAGTGTTCCAGTTAGGTCTTGGTTTTCTGAAAGAAGCAAATAGTTAACTGTAATTAAATCGTGCTCTGGTTGGTGTGGCATTGTTTTACCTTGTAGTTTTTCATATTCGTCATGCTGTGATTATACTCTACACCAAAAGAGGTATAATTACAGCAAGAAGATAAACATGAGTTTCTCCTTATGTTAAGAATGCATCATTCATATCATCCATATAAAGAAATCCTGTGGTTCTTCTAGGTTTTTATGTACTTCTTAAATGCACAAGAAAACTGAAGTCTGCTATGACGACGATTAAAAAAGAAAAGCAGCCACTAGGGCTACATGCGCTCGTTGTAGGAAATCTGTGAACACCAAAACTGTGCCTTGTGGCAGAACATATAGAAAAAAGCATGCTGTTTTTTTGCCATATTTTTGGTGCATTTTTTTTGCATTACTTTTTTTTAGTCAAATCAATGGCTGGAAGGGATAAAAAAAAAAAAAAAAAAAACACAATGAATGGACATGCTGCAGGTTTTAGGTCAACCCAAAACTGCAGGCAAAAAACTGCAACGTGCACACATGTCTGAATTCTCATAGACTTTGCTGGAAGAAGGAAAGACATGCAATTTTGGGCAACAAACTACAGCAAAAAATGCTGCAAAATACGCAGCGTGCACACACAGCCTAAGAGTTTATTCACATGTAGCATACAAGTTGTGGTTAAAGGGAACCTGTCAGGTGCAATATGCACCCAGAACCACATGTGGTTCTGGGTGCATATTGCTAATCCTTGCCTAGCAGTCCCAGGCTATAGTAGCATAGATAAGGAGATCTTTATAAAAAGTATTTAAGATTCTTTATTGTATCCCAATGACGCCAGGGACTAGTCGCAAGGGCGTAAATTCCCTTGGCTAGTTGGTCCCCTTATGTTTGTACGCCCACAGGTGCGTACTAACATACTACTGAATGCGCAGTGACAGAGGATGGTCGTGCTCACCTCTCTGTTGCCATCGCGTCAGACTCCTGGATTTCGGTTCAGTGTGGTTTAGTGTGCATAATCCTAGGCTTTCGGTCATGCACACTATGAAGGCGGGTGTACGTGTCCTGGCTTCAAACTCATGTGATGCGCATGACCAAAAGTCCGGGATCACACGAACTGAGCCGAAGTCCAGCATCAGACGTGATGACAGTAGAGAGGCGAGCGTGACTGTGCCGCCCCCGTGCCAGCAGCCGGTGCTGCTCGGATCCAGATCTATGGTACGGCTCGAGGGGTTCTCCACACCTGGAGGTCGCGCGGACACTCCGAATAAAAGGGGGACGTATTTATATGGTATTGGTTGTAAAATGTCTGTGACGCCACCCACGGTATGTGGAGAGATGGAGCACCACCGCTGCCGTTGTGGGGCTCCCGGGTACGTTGGGCTGGCAGCTGGATGTTAACCCTCCGTGGGTAGGGATGGATGTCCCGGGGCCCCCGGTCTCTGTGCAGGGTATGGCGATGGCAGGGGCTTGCGCGCCCGGATGGACCAGGGGATGTTTGGTTACTCACAATTAAATGAATTACACCAGTCTTTTGGTAAACCAAGGTGCTGGTGGCCGGTTGTACTCTGGTCCCCCACCCGGGCTGGTAATCGCCGTCTTTTCCTCTGCACTAGCTGTGGTTGTGTTTTTAGACTTCCCGGTATGGAACACGGGAGTCCGCTCCCGGCTTTCTGTGTGCCTGAGGAGCCGTGCCCACTGAAGCTGACCCGTGAGATCTATGGGCCCTGGCTGTTGCCCTATCCCTCTCTGTGGGTGGTTGTCTGCTTTTGGGACTTTGGTTGGGACAGGATCTATAATCCTGCCCTCAATCGGTTGATTAGCTAGGCCGTTGGTTCCGGTCCTGGCTTCAGGGTCTGAGTACCCCCTCTGTGCACGGTTTCCGGTCGGGTCTCCTGTGTCGGTACCGGTGGGCTCCAACCTTGTCCCGGTCCTCCTCGGATTGCCGAGCCGTCTTCCCGTCTCCTGTTGACGGAGACCACAGTCTGCCACCTAGCCAAGGTACCAGGGCTCCGACCCTGGCACCGTCCAAATTAAACTTCTCCTCTGCTGGAGCTACACCTAGCTCCAGCCTTCACTGCTCTCACCTTGAACTACAGCTTAATCTACTTCAGACTGACTGCTTTCCTGCCCCGGGCTGTCTAGACCCCTAGGTGGGCGTTCCCTAACCGCCTAGTCCCGCTCACTGGTGTGTGTCTTGCCCTGAGGGGGTTGACTAGGGTTTCAAGTGTGTAACCTAGGTGAGGGAAGGTGTTATGCCGGGGCCTATTGTGTGACTACCTGGTTTTGCCAGGGCGTCACATGACCATCCTCTGATGTTGCACATTTATTAACGTGCTTACATGCTAAGGGGGCCAACTAGCCAAGGGAACTATATTTATATCTATATAACTATATCATATGGGATCTTTAGAAATACTTTTTCTAAAGATCCCTTTATCTATGCTACTAGATACAGGGACAGATAGGCAGGGATTAGAAATATGCACCCAGAACTGCTTATGGTTCTGGGTGCATATTGCACCTGACAGGTTCCCTTTATAAGGTGTATGAACAACCGTATACTGATATACAATGCTATAATTTGCTGAACAGTTTTTATAGGTAAAACATGTTAAATAGGTGTAAACACAGTAAATATTCTGCACTAAATATTCAACAGAAAAAAATTGTTACATTTTAAAGATAAAAGGATAGGACTAATGTCACTGGTTGCAAATATCCCCGTTTGTCCTGCACTTTTGACAAACTATATAAAGCCCTGACTCAGTGTTTAAATCAGATTTATGGCATAAAACACTTGGAAAAGTCACAAATCTTTTGATCAACACAATGTGGATCAAAAATGTAGCAACTTTAGGTGTTTTTACACAATTTTTGACCTGCGCCACAAAAATGGGCTGAGCATGGAAGAGGCTTTGCAAAGCCCATCAGATAAATTCAACAATAGTTGTGGTGTAACTTATGCGAGAAATGTTACTGCAGTCCACGAATGGAGTAAAATATCTTGGGTGGCAAATGGAGGTGCACACCCGTGATAAGGTGCACCTACAGTACTTCATTAAGTGAATGAACTAGTTGCTTCTTAGTCCTTCACGCCCCTCATTAAGATTGATGTGTACAACGCCATTCAATCAATGGGGCCACATATCTTTTATTGGCATTATAAACAACGTAGCGTAATGGCATTAATGTAAGGATTCCTGTTCAAAAATATCCCAATGTGGGATTAGACATCAAAATTAGGAATGGGGGAACCCGAACTGTAGAGGTCCAGGTTTGTACAAGCCACTGGGTGTCCGGGGCTTGAACTTGAACACTCAAATGTCTGTGTCCAAGTTTGGAGTTCAGATGCTGTTCATATCCTAATAAAACGTTTGTTGAAAGGCTGCTCTGCATGAGGAAGATGCCTTACGCTGCTGTGAACAAAATAAATAGCTTAAAACAAAAATAAAATATTTATTATTAATTATTGTGTGGGGTCCCACCTATTTTTGATAACCAGGACAGGTAAAGCAGACAACTGCAGGCTGCAGCCTTCACATGTCTGCTTAAACCTTGTCTGGCAATCAGAAATAGAGGGGATCACACACAGTTTGTTTTTTAAACCAGCTGGGGCTGGTATTAGCAGGCTGGGAAGGCTGATAGTTATTTGGCCCTTCCCAGCAGAAAAATAGCAGCCCCTAGGTGCCCAGATATGGCATATTCATTAGATACCCCAATTCTGGCTCTTTGCCCGGATCTTCCCAATTGCCCTGGTGTGGCGGCAATCGGACTAATAATTTTGGGTTTGAGGTCAGCTGTGAATTGACAACTGGCATTAAGCCCAGGGGTTAGTAATGAATAGGCGTCTATGAGACACCCCTATTACTAACCCGCCAAATGTAGTTAAAAAACACACACGAAAAAAAATGTTTATGTACACTCCCTCACGCACTAATTTATTAGTTAAAAAAAATCCAATGGTGTAATTGCTCACAACACTCACCCATTCCCATGGAGCTTTATTTTGAAAACGAGGCTCCATAGGTCACTTGCGGTCAGCGGCAGACAAAGAATTTCTCACGCTCATCACATCTAATTTGATGCACCATTTCTAGGGCGGCTGCGGGCTGATGTTTTTAAAACGGGAAGGGCCCTAATAGCCATGGACCTTCCTAGCCTGATAATATCAGCTCTCAGTTTTAACTTTATTGCTTCTAAAAATTGGGGGAGACCCCATAGTTTTGTTGTTTTT
The DNA here is from genome assembly GCF_048569485.1 of Anomaloglossus baeobatrachus. Taxonomy (NCBI): domain Eukaryota; kingdom Metazoa; phylum Chordata; class Amphibia; order Anura; family Aromobatidae; genus Anomaloglossus; species Anomaloglossus baeobatrachus. The sequence goes on from NC_134353.1 coordinate 670,993,518, forward strand.
TTTTTTTTTTTTATTTAATCATAAAATACTGTCCAATCAGCTCTACAGGGTGCAATTTTATTACACATCTGGGACGTGTGCAATTATAGGTCTATGTCTGTCTGTCTCTCTGTCTGTCTGTATCTATCCATAGCTATTATCCATCTTTATAGCATTGATTGCTGGCCAAAAACGTTAGAAAAATGCAGGTGAAACACTCAAGTGAAAACCATACTCAAAAATACAAACAAAAATGCATCAAAAACACCCATTTTTGCTGCTGCATTTTTTTCTGGTAAAAGAAGATGTGAAAATGGTGCTGAAATTTCTGCATCAAAATACTCAACGTGTGCATATACCCTAAAGCTTTTTACAACAACGCTTTTGCATATCCTATCCTGGAGAAGTTGAGCTACTAGCGCAACCTCACTGGATTGCAGGTGCTGTTTCATGTTACCCCAGTAGTGGCAAGGACACTAGCAAAACTAGAGAAGAAAAAGTCAGGAACAATATGGAAAAAGAGTAATTGCCTCGGGCCACCACCTACAAAACTGTTCCCTCTTTGGGAGTATTTTTGCTGCTGCCTCTCCAGTGCACCTGTTGTCCCTTTCAATAGCAACAAAGCAGTTGAAATTGATTAACAACCGCCTACATTTCATCACTGAATAGATGGATATCCCTGAAACATAATTGATTTTGGGGTTATTCTGTGATGTGCAAATGATCCCTTGATTTATATTAAAAGGAGGTTAACCACTACTTTTACATTAATGACCCTTCCTAAAAATAGGCCATCAATGTCTGAACAGCCGGGGTCTAACACCCGGCACCCCTAGCGATCAGCCGTTCTCACTGCGTCCGCCAGTGGCCAGAAATGCTTAGTTCCGGAGGTGCCCCATATTCTGATAGCGGCAACTGCTGTGTACTGCACATCCGCCTCCTATTGATATGAATGGGAGGTGAACGTGCAGTACCTGAAGCTGCCAGAGTATTCAAGTAATACTGCCACTAATTTGTGTCTGGAGCCTAAATTGCTTTAACTCTGCTATTCCATGATTCTAACTCTGCTACATCAAACTCTTGAGTATCAGTTCTAAATCGTAGCTCAGCCATAGTATCTCCCCATAGAGGAATCAACAGTGTTCCTAAATTGAGGCACTGTTACGGTTGTTCCAGTCCAGCTACTCTACTGGTCATTGTTCCACCTTTGCCACATCTACCACCATATTTCCACCTGCACCATCTGTTCATGCTGCATTAGAACAGCTTATGTGGACCTACAACTTCGGGAATCCACCTCTTCAGGTGAGACATAACATGGAGGCACTACACAGAAGCACATCACAGGGGGGGGGGGGGACCCACAAGCTTCCTAACCATCTGTATTCTCATTGTTTAGCACATACGGTATATTAATGAAGAAAGGACCTGTGCAAGTGTGGCGCCCTGGACAAGCCAGGTCGTCCCAGAACTACACCAACACACCGGTTAGGCATGTCGCGGGCGGAGGAGGGGACGCTGCGCTCTCCCACTGCTCGGGTCCGGCTGCCGCTGCTGCTGTGGCCTGCTGCTGCTCGGTGGCTCGAGCGATGGGCCGGATCCCGCGGACTCGAGCGGCGCTCCTCTCACCCGTGAGTGAAAGGGGTTTGGTTTTTGGGATAGTTTATTGTCCGTGACGCCACCCACGGTTGTGGTGATTGTGGGGACACCACCGCTGCTCTGTATGGGAATCCCGGGAGCGGTGACAGGGAGCAGCAAAGTTGTTAGTTCTCCCCTCTGTGGGTAGGGGGTGGTTGTCCCGGGGCCCAGTGATGAGTTGGGGGATGAGGGATGGCGGGGCCGGTGCAGGGCTTGGTGGGGTGCAGGGACGCGGGGGCAGCGCTGTGCCTCACGGCACTGTGGTACTCACTCAGCCTGAGACGGTGACACAGTTCTCGGTAAAACACACGGCTGGAAAGACGGTTCCCACGGACGGCTGCTGTTGCTTTTCCCCCGGTAGTTGACGGTGACGGTCCCTTTTCCTGCACCTAAGTCTATGTTGGTAGCGATGGGTTCCCACCGATAACCCACTCCCCGGCTTGGATATGTGCCGGAGGAGCCCCTCTTTGCCCGCAGGCGCTGGCCCTGAGAAACTGGTGCCTTGGCGGTGGCGGTGTCTCTCTCTAACGGTCGGACTGTTGCCTTCAATCGGGACTTGGTTGTTGGGAGACCCAGAGGTCCCCTTCACTGACGGATTTGGCAAATTCACGGCGACTCCTAGCCTTGCCGGGATCCGAAAGGCCCCTGCCAATGGTGCTGGCTTTTCTTCGTATACCGCTCCGGTACCGCCGGGCCACCACCCGTCCACGGTCCTTTCGGCAACCTCCAAGTAGCCTCTCCTGCAGACAGTCACTGCCGTCTGCTGACCTTGCTGTCTCAGTCCGGGGCACACACCCGGACCAACTTCAGGCTTTCTCAACTGTCACTTTCTCTGTCACTACTCTCACTGTCCTTCTCCTTCCTCTCTTGCTCCTCTACCACTTCACTGTTTACTCCTTCACTTCCACTCTCTAATTCTCTCCAAACTCTTCTCTCACTTCCTCCTCCAAACTCTAACTCTCTCTAAACTGATCTGCCTGGTTTTCCCTCCTCCAGGGCTGTGAACTCCTCGGTGGGCGGAGCCAACCGCCTGGCCCACCCCCTGGTGTGGACATCAGCCCCTGGAGGAAGGCAACAAGGATTTTTGTGTAGCTTTGGTGTACCTATCCGGGGTGTAGGGTGTGGTGGTGTTATGACCTGTGACCCCTGGCTTGCCCAGGGCGTCACATTCCCCCTTAGCAAAATGCAGACCGTCCGCGGGCTGCCCGTCCAACACCGGTTTTTATTTTTCTGAAAAAGATAAAAAACGGTAACATATACAAATAAAATAACATCATTCCACAACGGGAGGCACTTTTCATAAACGTTATGGAACATTAAAACGGTTGCTGCTGCCGCTCTCTCCCACCCAAGTAACCTGGCCCTGATGCTGCCTCTAAGAAACAGGCAGCACCCCTTGACCCCAGTCCTGAACCAGTTACCCAAGCGGGATCTGTCCTTCCCCTCCAGAGGGTAGCCACCGGTTCCTGTGGTGGCTGGGCCCCAGCCTGCTCTACTGCGGGCCCTCCCTCCAACCTGCCTCTCCGGAGGCGGTAACGGTGCTGCAACGGTAACAAAACATTTTTATTTACAAGCCACTTAATGTTTGTGGTTGCCCTGCAAGTTCACGGGCTTGTCCATAGAAGTTCCTATGCAAACAACTTCAATCAGTCCCCATGGGGACAACAACGTCGGCAACGGCCGGTTCCAAATCACGGTAATCAGGTGAACTTCCCGGTTTCATTTTCTCTTATCTTTTGCAAACTTTAAAACTTTCAAAACACACACAGACTTCTGGTCCCAACGGGGATGGTGCAACGGTGTCCCGCTGCCATCACTCAGATTCCTCATCTAAGGCGGATTCATCCCCCTCCACCAGCATATCAAACATGCACTGACATGCCTGCTGTGACAGGGGTACCCGGTACCCATTTCCACCGGTACGCGGGGTATGGAAAACCACTGGGTCTCCTACATAGCGGGAACGCTCACTTGTCTCTTCAAACTCAGCAGTGGACCCGGGGCTGGGGCCGGAGTCATCATCTCTTGTTCCTGCGTCAGGCGGGTTACCGCCAGCTGCCGCAGCCTCCTGGCCTCCAGCATCCAGCACTTCAGACCCTTCTGCGGTAGCACGGAGCAGCAGATCAGGCGAGTCTACACTGCGGCGCCCCATAAGTAACGGCAAGGGTGATGCATAGGCCAAGACCAGGCCGGGCCCCTCAGCCGCAGCGGCCGGTCCTGGTAGCACATAGGGACGTGGGTCACCAGTCGACTCTGTTACATCTATTCCCCCTCCGTACATCGGGGCAGTTATCAGCATCTCCACCTCGTTGGTCCACTGCTCCATCATCCGGAAGATCTGATCCTGCTGACGCTGGTGGAATTGAATCACCCGGGCCTTCATCCAGGCCACGGTCCCGGGCTCGGGGTCTGGCACAGTCACTACCGGGACTTCTGGCACCATTCTGTTAAGGGGCCGTGGTCCTAGCGGTTCCCTCTGGTGTACTTCAGGGACGTCCTGGACGTCTGCAGCCGGCTGGTCCGCCGGGGCGGCTCGGCAGGGTATCACTACCGGTTGGGCAGGTAGCAGGCCTAATGGCGGAGCAGCAGCAGCTAGCACGGGTAGCGAGGAGAGAGGCAGGGTGAGCGGAAGCCGGCCGGGCCCCTCAGCTCCAATGGCCGATCTGTCAGGAATACAGGGGCGTGGGTCTCTTACCCGCTCCTCCAAATCCTCTTCCACCTCGCGTCTCCACATAGCAGCCACCACGTCCGCCATGTCGGTCTCCCACTCCTCCAGGAGGAGTTGCATGTGGGCCTGCAGACGATTACTCAGCGGGACGGTCCGGTCCCTCAACCACATCGCCGTGCCGGGTGCGGGGGTCTCGCTGTTATTAGCTGGAGCGGACATCTTGGCAGTCGTGCTTTCCAGGAACTAGCAACAAGATGGCCACAGGGTCCTGGCGTCCCTGCTTTTGTAGCCACCTCACATGCACTCAGTCGCCATTTCGTCCCCCTTAGCTTCTTTCCAGCCCCTCCTCTATCGGGGCGGGGTTTTGGCCTTCGCGCCTCTGCTACTCGAGAAGACGCTCGAGCGGGAACTCTTCACGCCAAAGATGGCGACTTCTGAAATTTTCCGGCCGGACACCTCCGGCGGTAACAAGGCGCACCTCTACCAGACGGCAGAGCGGTAAGATTCTGTTCGTGACGCCAAGTTGTCGCGGGCGGAGGAGGGGATGCTGCGCTCTCCCACTGCTCGGGTCCGGCTGCCGCTGCTGCTGCGGCCTGCTGCTGCTCGGTGGCTCGAGCGATGGGCCGGATCCCGGGGACTCGAGCGGCGCTCCTCGCCCGTGAGTGAATGGGGTTTGGTTTTTGGGATAGTTTATTGTCTGTGATGCCACCCACGGTTGTGGTGATTGTGGGGACACCACCGCTGCTCTGTATGGGAATCCCGGGAGCGGTGACAGGGAGCAGCAAAGTTGTTAGTTCTCCCCTCCGTGGGTAGGGGGTGGTTGTCCCGGGGCCCAGTGATGAGTTGGGGGATGAGGGATGGCGGGGCCGGTGCAGGGCTTGGTGGGGTGCAGGGACGCGGGGGCAGCGCTGTGCCTCACGGCACTGTGGTACTCACTCAGCCTGAGACGGTGACAAAGTTCTCGGTAAAACACACGGCTGGAAAGACGGTTCCCACGGACGGCTGCTGTTGCTTTTCCCCGGTAGTTGACTGTAACGGTCCCTTTTCCTGCACCTAAGTCTATGTTGGTAGCGATGGGTTCCCACCGGTAACCCGCTCCCCGGCTTGGATATGTGCCGGAGGAGCCCCTCTTTGCCCGCAGGCGCTGGCCCTGAGAAACTGGTGCCTTGGCGGTGGCGGTGTCTCTCTCTAACGGTCGGACTGTTGCCTTCAATCGGGACTTGGTTGTTGGGAGACCCAGAGGTCCCCTTCACTGACGGATTTGGCAAATTCACAGCGACTCCTAGCCTTGCCGGGATCCAAAAGGCCCCTGCCAATGGTGCTGGCTTCTCTTCGTATACCGTTCCGGTACCGCCGGGCCACCACCCGTTCACGGTCCTTTCGGCAACCTCCAAGCAGCCTCTCCTGCAGACAGTCACCGCCGTCTGCTGACCTTGCTGTCTCAGTCCGGGGCACACACCCGGACCAACTTCAGGCTTTCTCAACTGTCACTTTCTCTGTCACTACTCTCACTGTCCTCCTTCTCCTTCCTCTCTTGCTCCTCTACCACTTCACTGTTTACTCCTTCACTTCCACTCTCTAATTCTCTCCAAACTCTTCTCTCACTTCCTCCTCCAAACTCTAACTCTCTCTAAACTGATCTGCCTGGTTTTCCCGCATCCAGGGCTGTGAACTCCTCGGTGGGCGGAGCCAACCGCCTGGCCCACCCCCTGGTGTGGACATCAGCCCCTGGAGGAAGGCAACAAGGATTTTTGTGTAGCTTTGGTATACCTATCCGGGGTGTAGGGTGTGGTGGTGTTATGACCTGTGACCCCTGGCTTGCCCAGAGTGTCACAGGCACACCGAAGCCAAACACAAAATCCTTGTTGCCTTCCTCCAGGGGCTGATGTCCACACCAGGGGGTGGGCCAGGCGGTTGGTCCCGCCCACCAAGGAGTTCTCAGTCTTGGAGGCGGGAAAAGGAGAGAGTGGAGATTAGAGTTTTGAAGTGAGAGGAAGTAAGTGGTAGAGGAGCAGTCTGAAGGCGGTCCGGGTGTGTGGCCCGGACGGAACAGCAAGGTTGGCAGACGGTGGTGACCGTCTGCAGGAGAGGCTAATTGGAGTAAACCGTATGGACGGTGGATGGGCGGTGGCCCGGCGGTACCGGATCGGAGAGTAAAGAGAAGCCAGCACCATCCGGCAGGGCTTACGGACCCCGACAAGGCTAGGAGTCGCCGTCAAATTTGTCAAATCCGTTAGCGAAGGGAACCTCCGGGGTTTCCCAGCAGTCAAGACCCGATTGAAGGCAACCGCTCAAACCGTAGAGGGAAACACAGTCACCGCCAAGGCTACAGTTCCCAGGGCCAGAGCCTGCGGGCAAAAGGGGCTCCCTCAGCATCCATCCAGGCTGGGGAGCGGGTTACCAGTGGGAAGCCATTGGAACCGTAACACAACACAGGTGCAGGGAAAGGCAGTCACCATCAACCTGCTGGGAGGAGAAACACCGCAGCCGTCTGTGGGACCCGTCCATTCAGCCGTTTGTTTTACCGGAGACTTTGCATTCGTTATTGGCTGAGTGAGTACCACCGTGCCATGCGGCACAGCGCTGCCCCCGCGACTCTGCACCTCACCAGGCCCCGTAACCCGCCTGCCATACCCTAAACCCCTCACCGGGCCCTGGGACAACCAAACCCCCTACCCACGGAGGGGAGAACCAACATCCAAGCTGCTCCCTGTCATCGCTCCCGGGATCCCCGTCCAGAGCAGCGGTGGTGTCACCAATCTCACCACAACCGTGGGTGGCGTCACGGACAATATCTCTAAACCCAAACCACCCCCTTTCACTCACGGGCGAGGAACGCCGCTCGAGTCCCCGGGATCCGGCCCACCGCTCGAGCCACCACCGAGCAGCAGCAGCAGTAGCCGGACCCGAGCAGTGGGTGAGCGCAGCGTCCCCTCCTCCGCCCGCGATACAAGCGACTCAGTCTGCTATCTGCATCGTCCACGACTATACATTATGATGCTTTAAAGCAACAGGCTGTAAGGGTCAAACTAAAGGGTACTTTACACGCTGCGATATCGGTACCGATATTGCTAGCGAGCGTACCCGCCCCCGTCGGTTGTGCGTCACGGGCAAATCGCTGCCCGTGGTGTACAACATCGCTAACACCTGTCACACGGACTTACCTTCCCTGCGACGTCGCTCTGGCCGGCGATCCGCCTCCTTTCTAAGGGGGCGGTTCGTGTGGCGTCACAGCGACATCACACGGCAGCCGTCCAATAGCAGAGGAGGGGTGGAGATAAGCGGGCGGAATATGCCGCCCACCTACTTCCTTCCTTATTGCCGGTGGACGCAGGTAAGGAGATGTTCGTCATTCCTGCGGTGTCACACATAGCGATGTGTGCTGCCGCAGGAACGACGAACAACATTGTACCTGCAGCAGCAACGATATTAAGGAAATGAACGACGTGTCAACGAGCAACGATTTTTCACGTTTTTTCGCTTGTTGGTCGCTCATTGGTGTCACAAGCTGCGATGCCGCTAACGGTGCCGGATGTGCGTCACTAACGGCATGACCCCGACGATATATACGGATATCACAGCGTGTAAAGCACCCTTAAGGGAAGATGTCCCCCCCTAAGTCGTGACCACCTATATATGCCATATTTGAGAATCACTGTATATGGCCAAATCTGTTGCAAATGTTAATTTTCCAACTATTCCACTGCAATTAAGGTACAAGAATGTACCACTCAGAAAATTAGATAAGAACTCATGCCAAGATCATGAAATATTTTCTCTAGATGTCTTCAGTTTCCAATAAGAGTTTTATTTTAGATTTTTGCAATTTACTATAGCAGCTTTGCCTGACTAAAGAGGGCCTGTATATTGATACAGCCCATTGACGAGTTTTCCCTACACTTCATTGTATTTATGATGCCTGGATATTGCATGACATTCCCAAATTAACTTTATACATGCAAATTTCAAGTCAGCAGTAGGCCTTTACATTACGTGGAGTACACAGTGAAGCACTAAGCAGCTGCCATGGATAGACAGACATGTTTTCTGCTTATACACAGAACCTTGAGGAAAAGTAAACTGTAGATTCAAATCAGATAAACCTGTAGAAATATATCATAGAAGAACAATTCACTAGTTTATACCTGATAATATCACTCTAAAGGCCCAGTCACACACAACGACTTAAGGTACCTTCACACATAACGACTTACCTGCGATCCCGAAAACGATGCGACCTGATAGGGATCGCAGGTAAGTCGCTGGGAGGTCGCTGGTGAGATGTCACACAGTCAGATCCTACCAGTGATGCAGAACAATACAGATCGCAGTAGCGACCTGTATAACGATCTCAGCAGTCACTGTGATCCTGTTACACAGTGTCAAACACAGCGATGTGTCCTGCCCAGCAGGACATTGCCTTTGAAGAAAATGGCCTGGACCATTCTGCAACGACTAGAGATCTCACAGCAGGGGCCTGATCACTGGTAAGTGTCACACATAACGAGATCGCTAACGGGATCGCAACTGCGTCACCAAAACGGTGACTCAGCTGCGATCTCGCTAGCGATCTCGTTATGTGTGACGGTACCATAAGGGTACCTTCACACTTTAGCGATGCAGCAGCGATCCGACCATCGATCTGACCTGGTCAGGATCGCTGCTGCATTGCTACATGGACGCTGGTGAGCTGTCAAACAGGCAGATCTCACCAGCGACCAGTGACCAGCCCCCAGCCAGCAGCGACGTGCAAGCGACACTGCGCTTGCACGGAGCCGGCGTCTGGAAGCTGCGGACACTGGTAACTAAGGTAAACATCGGGTATGGTTACCCGATGTTTACATTAGTTACCAGCGCACACCGCTTAGCTTAGCGCTGGCTCCTTGCTCTCCTAGCTACAGTACACATCGGGTTAATTAACCCGATGTGTAATGCAGCTACATGTGCAGAGAGCAGGGAGCCGTGCACACTGCTTAGCGCTGGCTCCTTGCTCTCCTAGCTACAGTACACATCGGGTTAATTAACCCGATGTGTACAGCAGCTACATGTGCAGAGAGCCGGAGCCGGCAGCACAGGCAGCGTGAGAGCTGCGGAGGCTGGTAACTAAGGTAAATATCGGGTAACCACCTTGGTTACCCGATGTTTATCTTGGTTACAGCTTACCGCAGCTGCCAGACGCCGGCTCCTGCTCCCTGCTCGCTTCATTTGTCGCTCTCTCGCTGTCACGATCTGTGTGTCACAGTGGGAGAGCGCCTTTGAAGAAAACGAACCAGGGCTGTGTGTAACGAGCAGCGATCTCGCAGCAGGTGCCAGATCGCTGCTCAGTGTCACACACAGCGAGATCGCTAATGAGGTCACTGCTGCGTCACAAAAAGCGTGACTCAGCAGCGATCTCGGCAGCGAGCTCGCTGTGTGTGAAGCACCCCTGAGATCTGACAAAACATTAGATTGCACTCGCACCAGTGTGACTCAATGAGGCAGTGCAAATGTCCAATTTTTTTTACACGGACTGAGTGGTTTTAATAAAAAAAAAAATCATCGATGGATGAATGATTTGCCTCTGGAAATCGTCTCACTCTCTGCCATTTATGATGAAGATAGCGACAACTGGATACACAGCACTGAAAAGCATCTTCTTTATTAATGCATCACATAATACAGGGAGACAGCAACACTTGACCTTATAAGACAGATGGGTCATGACTTGATAAAAGACCCATCTATCTTGTAAGGTCAAAATGTTGCCGTTTCCCTGTATTACGTGATGCATTAATATAGAAGATACTTTTTGCTACTGTGGCTGCTGTTGTCGCTCTTCACCTTTGGACCTTATTGAGGATTGGGATCATAATTTTGGGCATACATGAAACTACTAACTACTATTTGTGGTGAGGTGCTAGCTTACACTTGCTATTTTTTTGCATTCCAGTTTATGGGTCTGTAAAAAAAATAAAAAAAAAATAATAATAATAATAATAATAATAATAATAATAATAATAATAATATAATAATAATAATAATAATAATAATAGGAGCAGACTCAAATGACATGCGAGTGTGGTCCAATTTTCACGGACTGAATGAAGAATTTTTTTTTTTTATCTTCTCCACAACTGAGAAAAACAGATCCCACTTTGATCAAACTCAGATTAGAGTCTGATCAGAGTCTGATTAGCAAAATTGGACTGTTTTTCTCAGGTGGAAAAATTACAAATCTTGGAATCCAGCCTTAGGCCGAGCACATGAAAACTTGTCTGAGTTTCAATCAGAAAGCTAGGATGATTTTTAACCATATTCATCCATGTGCCCTTTTGTTTTTTTGAAAGTCTATGTGAAATCCACGTGTGATCTATACAACTACATTCAAAAATATACATGATCAAATATAGTTTGCATGTTCTACCCGTGTTTGTGTGAGTTTCCTCCAGACACTTCAAAGAAATACTCTTAGGGAATTATACTGATAGGGAATTATACTGATAGGGAATTATACTGATAGGGAATTAAAGGGAACCTGTCAGGTGCAATATGTACCCAGAACCACGAGCAGTTCTGGGTACATAATGCTAATCACTGTATCTAGTAGCATACATAAAGAGATCTTTAGAAAAAGTATATTTCTAAAGATCCTCTATGATATGCCAGTGATTGCAGGGACTAGTCGCAAGGTTTTAGTTTCTGCGCTCATTCTGACCTCTTAGCATGGTAGCAGGCCAAAGGAGAGTACACCCGACTTTATACTGCGCATGACCAGAAGTGCCAGGCATTCTGATCAGCGGTGACAGCGGACACAGGTTTGCGCGTATCGCTGATGACGCTGCATTGAATGACATGTTAGTATGCCCCTGTGGGCATGCTGCCATGCTAAGAGGGCGGAATGAGCGCAGGAACTAATGCCCTTGGGACTAGTCCCCTCGCTCATTAGCATATCATAAAGGATCTTTAGAAATACTTTTTCTAAAGACCTCTATATCTATGCTACTAGATACAGGGACGGTCAGGCAGGGATTAGGAATATGCTCCCAGGACGGCTCGGGGTTCTGGGTGCATATTGCACCTGACATGTTCCCTTTAAAATTGTGAGCAGCAGTGGGGACAGTGATGATGACTTCTGTAAAAGGCTGTAGAAATATTAGCGCTATACGAGTTAATAAAATAAATACGAGTCCTTGAAAGAGCTATACACTTGGCTGTGAGAAATGAAAATGTCAAACCACAGGGCGAATGCACAGTATCTCCTGATGTTGATTTGGGTGTAAAACAGTATGAGAAAATATCATTTACACGCTGCAGAGAAAAATCGGCATCATAAAATTTACCAGTTGCAAACATCACATTGGTTTTTCACTATTTGCAATGCAAAAAAGTGAGCAGTAAGGCAGATGAGAAAGAAAATAAAAAGGGGAGCTGCAATTCCACAATGTACCGTAATCTCAAAAGGCGTTGACACAGCACATGGGCTCGTACTTGTAGGATAGACTGTGTAGAGTAGACAGAGCATCTAACAATTGGACATAAGAGAATCAGCGTGGAATGTAAATGGAAATACCAGTATATGCAATTCTATATTTCATTGCAGTTTTAACTGGATATTTTAAAGAGGATAAATGAAATGGAGGACAAAATTGTAGAAATGTTATTAGCAGTATAATAATTTAGAGGAAGAAGAGAATTTAGACCAAAACATGACATAGGCTCAAAGGGCCATCAAGACCAGCCCTTTTCACGATAGTCTAGATGAGGAGACACTACCGAGTCACGAGTGGCGTACACCTCTGTGTGCATCTGGCCAAAAATCTTACCCTTCCTGGGAGTAAAATTTGTGGTGTAGCAAAGGCTGCCGTTCATGAATTTGTAAAGCGGACGTCGCTATGCCTTCATCCTGCCCAAACACCTCAAAAATGGCTTCAGAACGTCAAAAGTTGAACAGTTTAAGGGCAGCCTCCAGTTGCGCCAAAATTATGCAACCACTCAAAGATTTTACGCCAGAATTCTACCATAAAGGCTTAAATGAATCAAACCTAGAGGCTTTACAACAAGTATAAAAAAAAAATACAAGGACTGATTCCAGAGCTGGGAGATTAGACAAAGCCCCAAGGCAATTGTTAGCAGATTTACAAGATGCTGAGTCCATTATTTCCTCCATTTCAAAAGATGTGATCAATGGCTATGAGAAAATACATTTTATGCAACCTCATCATACAATGAAGCAGGACACATAAGTGCTATTACAGACATTTGCCTATTTAAGGCCCATCATTTAATGAATGACTGTAGTGCTGACAAAGCCACACATATTTTAGTCCATATTGCCAGTTATACACATTAATGTTGACATGTATGTTCAAAGAGATGAATGATCAATCTTTCTAGAAATATTCATTCCAGGAAAGATTGTTCACAGATGATAGATTTTTGTTTTCTGACTTTCTGCTGGGGGGGGGGGGGGGGGGGGCACCAAACACGACCAGCCTACTTTAAATGATGACAGTCTGTGATCAGTAGCTAAAACAGATTGGTGATGATTCTAGAGAATCGGATGCATTATGCAATTGACACTCTGCTCAAAACTCTGCTGCGAGCGAGACGAAGTGTCATTCACCGTTACCCGATTCTCTCTTATTTGAGAATCGGAGCACAGGTGCTGAGAAGCCTGAGATCTTAATTTCTCCATTGTCTATGTCCTATGTAATCAGACTGCACTCAGATGTTATCCGAGTCCTATGTTTCTCACGCACCCATAGACATGTATGGGTGCGTGTGATCAGAATACTGAAGCCACTTGCAGCATGCTGCGATTGTTTTCTCATGCCGAATCAACAAAGAAAAATATCACAGATATGCTCTGCCCCTTAGTAGAACACTGGTTCGAGTGCTATCCGATACCGTGCTGGAGTGATGCTTTAGATCTAAGTCCCCTGCCCCTAGTCTCATGGTGACCACTCCAGCATTTTCATCCTTTTTTTTGTGCACTACTCCAGTCCTGCGGTGCCATCTTGGGCGTCTCCTCTTTCGGCCACCTTCGTCCTCCTTTTGAAGCCTGTATGCATGACGCGTCTTACGTCATACACACGCGCCAGTCCACAGCAGGTGCACTACAATACTCTGATCTGCCCTACTCAGGGCAGATCAAAGTGCGCCTGCGCAGGATCTCAATGCCGGCGAGTGTGGATGACGTAGAACACGGTCATGCACCCAGGCTTCAGAAGAATGACAAAGATGGCCGAAAGAGGAGGCGCTGCTCCTGGAGAACGAAGACACCCATATGACCCAACTCCACTGCAGCGACCGTTTAGGTAAGTATTATAAAGTGATTTTTACATTCTACACAGCGGCCTGGGCTCTTATATACAGCATGTTAGAATGCTGTATATAAGAGCCCATTGGTGATGGCCGCAGCTTATAAGCCCCAAATCTGGTGACAGGCTCCCTTTAAATTAGACAATCCCTTTAACTAGCTGAAAGCCAGTGTGATGCCCTGGACTAGCCAGGTAGTCACATACATAACAACATACACACCCCCCACCCTAGACAGTTACAACAGTCAATCAAAAACCCTTGTTGCCTCCCTCCAAGGTCTGATGTCCACACCAGGTGGGGCGGGGCCAGGCGGTTGGCCCCACCCACCAAGGAGGTCACAGGCCTGGAGGCGGGAAAAGTGGCAGATCAGTTTTGGAGGTGGAAGTGAGAGGAGTAAACTCTTCAGGTGTCTGGGTAGGAGCCCGGGCACTGACAGCAAGGTTAGCAGACGGTGATGGCCATCTGCCGGAGTTGGTGAAACTCTGCGAAGCGTTGGCCCGCCGGTACCGAACCAGGGAGCGGAGTGAAGCTAAACACACAGGCAGGGCCATCGGACCCCGACCAGGCTTGGAGCCGCCGTCAATAGTCAAATCCAAGTGTGACAGGAACCCCAGGGGTCTCTGTGGCGCCCTGGGCAAGCCAGGACGTCACAAGCACTACACCAACACACTCCACACTCCCGGTCAGGCACACCAAAGTCATACAAAAACCCTTGTTGCCTTCCTCCAGCGGCTGATGTCCACACCAGGGGGTGGGCCAGGCGGTTGGTCCCGCCCACCGAGGAGTTCACAGTCCTGGAGGCGGGAAAAGAAGGCAGTTTAGTTGTGGAGTTTGAAGTTGGCGGAAGGAAAGTGTGGTAGTGGAGCAACTATCTGACAGCGTCCGGGTGTGTGGCCCGGACGGATCAGCAAGGTTGGCAGACGGTGGTGACCGTCTGCAGGAGTGGCCTATTGGAGCTAGCCGTAAGGACCGTGGACGGGCGGTGGCCTGGCGGTACCGGACCGGTACGCAAAGAGAAGCCAGCACCATCCGGCAGGGGCTTACGGACCCCGACAAGGCTAGGAGTCGCCGTGCAATTTGTCAAATCCGTTAGCAAAGGGAACCTCCTGGGTTTCCCAGCAGCCAAGTCCCGACAGAAGGCAACAGTCCAACCGAGAGAGGGAAACACAGTCACCGCCAAAGCTAAAGTTCCCAGGGCCAGAGCCTGCGGGCAAAAGGGGCTCCTTCTGCAACCTTCAAGCTGGGGAGCGGGTTACCGGTGGGAACCCATTGGAACCGTCTACATTACACAGGTGCAGGGAAAGGCAGTCACCATGAACCTGCCGGGAGGCGAAACACCGCAGCCGTCTGTGGGACCCGTCCATCGAGCAGTTTGTTTTACCGGAGACTTTGTGTACATCATTGGCTGAGTGATTACCACCGTGCCGTGTGGCACAGCGCTGCCCCCATGACCCTGCACCTCGCCAGGCCCCGTAACCCGCCTGCCATCCATCCCTACCCCCATCACCGGGCCCCGGGACAACCTACCCACGGAGGGGAGAACTAACATCCAGGCTGCTCCCTGTCATCGCTCCCGGGATCCCCGTCCAGAGCAGCGGTGGTGTCACCAATCTCACCACAACTGTGGGTGGCATCACGGACAATCAATCCCCACCCTTTTCACTCACGGGCGAGGAACGCCGCTCGAGTCCCCGGGATCCGGCCCACCGCTCGAGCCACCACCGAGCAGCATCAGCAGCCAGACCCAAGCAGTGGGAGAGCGCAGCGTCCCCTCCTCCGCCCGCGACATTTCCCAACAACCAAGTCCCGACAGAAGGCAACCGCTCAAACCATGAGGATATACAGCCACCGCCACAGGCTAGAGATCCAAGGGCCAGCGCCTGCGGGCAAAACGGGCTCCTACGGCACCTATACGCCGGGGAGAGGACTACCGGTGGGCAACCACAGGAGTCAGAACATTCTAAAAGGTGCAGGGAAAGACAGCCACCATCAGCCGTCCGGGGAGAGCACAACAACAACAACACTGCAGCCGGCTGCGGGACCGTTTTGGTTTACCAGAGACTCTGTCAGTGATTGTCTGAGTGAGTACACCAGTGCCGTCCGGCACCGCGCCGCGCAGTCCCTGCACCCCAGCCATCCAGCCTCCCCGTTACACCACCGGGCCCCAGGATCACCAACCTCCCTGCCCACGGAGGGGACAACATCCCAGCTGCACCCTACCATCTCTCCCGGGAACCCCGATACCAGCAGCGGTGGTGCCATCATCACCACGTCCCGTGGGTGGCGTCACGAACAATCTCCCTAAACATACCACCCCTTTTCACTCACGGGCGAGGAGCGCTGCTCGAGTCCCCGGGTCCGGCCCACCACTCGAGCCACCGAGCAGCAGCAGCAGAAGCCCCGGACCCGAGTGTGGCGAGCGCGTCCCCTCCGCCTGCGACACCAGCACCTTAACCCAATTTCAGATATACAATAGAAGTGTTTTATTCTATTTACTATCACATTGTCATTACTGGTAGTGACAGAGTTAAGTGCTAAAATTTATATGACGTAAGAGAAGTGGATTACTAGGACGCCGGTATCGAATACCTGTTAGGACTTGCAAAATATCTCAATAACATAATACTTCCAGGAAAGCTACAGTGTAATTACAAACATGATCCAACACTAAAACGATATTGCTATCCAACACATTGAATAGAACTGCAATTATGAAACTGGACAGGAAAACATTGGGCACAGTTAGAAAAATATGTTCCAGCCTCGCTGACCTACAGAAAGCTCCTGTCTGCTGGTACATGGCTTTATGTATTATTAAAGATCAGACTCATAAGCAATATTCATTACTAATTCAGGGGGGGGTAACGAATATTGAAAAGAAGTGGAAATGATAGTTTATCATTTGAATTTGAAATAAGACAAATGTAGACTTTCGAAAAGCCATAGAGGATTGTGGATTCAACAATTAAAAAGGTCTTAGCAAAATGCCGGCTGGGAGAAGGTAAACCTGTGTTATATCAGAGTGGATCTTAAATTATATTCATTTAAAGTGAATCTTTCCCAATACAAACTGCATGTATTATTTAAGGGTTGGTCTGAAACAAATTAATTTTCATCCTAAATGCCATAATCCAATTTATTTTCTAATATACTTTAATTAAAACTTGACTATCTGCTTTATTTATTTTTACAAATTTTTGGTGGCTTCTTTGAGAATCCCCAGGGCATGCTGGGTATTATTCAAACAAGGTGTCATCAGGGGGCAGAGACTCCGGTCACTGCTGCTGCCTCTTTCCCCTCGATGACATGAAGCGTCATCGGTGACGTCCGTTTCAGTGGCTCGGCTAGTCCCTACTCTATTGAGCATGTGTTGGTTGTGAATTCCGACAGGTGCTCAGTAGATTATTTTCACTGTGCAATATGCACAATGACAGTGCACTCTGAGCCAGAGTCGGCAGGAGAGGGCAGTGTTAGTGCGCATTGTAAGAATAGCCAGTATGCACAGTCCATCGCCAACCCCACAAGTGTAAAGGCAGCATTGATCCTGCAAGTACAATTCACAGTGACAAAAGTCTACTGAGCATGTATCGGTTGTCCTTTGCAACAGATGCTCAGTAGACTAGCCCAGCCTCTGAAAGGGACATACAGTGATGACGCTTCATTTCAGGGAGTGGACAGGGGCTGCAGCAGTGACCACAGCCTCTGCCAATGTATGTGAAGCGCTGTGGAATTAATAGCGCTATATAAATGAATAAAATTATTAATTATTATTATTATTTGAGTATCCCAGCATGCACTGGGAATCCTCAAAAGAAGTATCATTAAAAAAGGAAGTAGTCCAGTGGTTCCCACGGAGTTCCTTGATTACATAAATTAAAGGCTATGGTGCCTCAGATAAAGACTCCATAGGCTTTGAGCAGCAGCCACTCCCGACTCATGCGGTGCTCCATGAGACCAGGCAAATGTTGAGCGATTAGGTCAGGAACGCCACCGCTCATCACTCCGATGTGATCTCACTCATAGTGATGAGCGACAATGTTCAGGACATCACCGCTCATCATAGTCGTCAGAAGTGCAGAGGAGCAGGCTGCTGCTCAAAGCCAATGGAGTCTGGTTCTGAGACTCCATAGCCTTTGATCTACGCAATCAAGGAACTCCGTGGGAACTGCTAGACTATGTTGGACATGGGAATTTTGCTTTTAAATAAATTGGTGAACAAGGGACTGTGTGTTGTCTTTATTTTTCTCTTTTATGTATTTCAGGTTTCCCTTTATGGACTACGTCGAAATCCCTGTATTGCAACGGACCTGCATGGGGTTTTTGTTTTGTTTTTTGTTTATTTAATAAATTTGTGAACCAGGAAAAAAGTCAGAAAGTGTATTTTTTTTAAATAAAATATTTTTGATGTGTTTTTTTATATTTTTATTGACTTGGTTAGTAACGGGGGTGTCTGATAGATGATTTTCCATTGCTAACACCAGGGCTTGATGACAGCTGACACAACACAGCTGACCTAAACCCCGACTACCATTACCCAGACTGCTACAGGACCAGGGCGATAGGGCAGACCGAAGTGTTGCGTGCGGGGGCCACTGCCGCTTCTCTCTCGGGGGGGCCTGCACGGATCCGTGTTCGCTGCTGCGGCTCGAGTGGTGACCGGACCCAGGCTCGCATGGCCGCCCGTCCTCACAACCATCAGAAAGGGGATATTTACAAGGGAGGTTGTCTGTGACACCACCCGTGGGTTGCGGTGAAGGATGTTGGCACCGCCGCTGCCTGTTGATGGGGGCGCCCGTGGCTGATGAGCAGGGGGCAGCAAGGTGGGATACCCTCCATGGGTAGAGGAGGTGTAGTCCCAGGGGTCGAACACAGGAGTGATGGCTGCTGGAGGTGGCGCGCCGGACCGGACCGGAGGACAGTGGTGTACTCACAGTTTAATAACTTCACACAAGTCCAGTAGTAAACCAAGTTGCCAGTGGTCGGCTGCCTTTGGAGGGTGCAATCGGGTCCTGCACCCAGATTGATGAGCAGATAACCCTTCCTTCTGCACTTCGTGTTTCCTTCTCTTTTGGACGACTTTGCATGGAACGGAGAAGTCCACTCCCGGTTCTATTTGTGTTGGGAGCTGTGGCCCGCGAAAGCTGATCCTTGGGATTTCAGTGGGTTCTTGGCGGACACCCTATCCCCCGCGTTGGGCTTCCGTTTCGCTCTATCTGGGCAATAAATTGGGACAAAGTCTGGAACCTTGTCACCGGTTGGTTAATTGGAGAGGGGCTTGCAACCTTCCTTGTCCTAGGGTTCAGGCACCCCAACTGTGCACGGCCTCCGGACCGGATTCCCGCTGTCGGTACCTGCGGGCTACAACCCTGCCCCGGTCCACTTTAGGTCTCCCGCGACCGGATCTCCGTCGCCTGTGGCTCTGCTCACCATCTGCCACCTAGCCAGGTAGTCCAAGGGCTATGACCCCTGACTACACTGCTGTCAGCTCTCCATACTTCAACTGTCACAACTGATCTTGAACTCGAACTGACACTGAACGGACTCCTCCGCTTGACTGGCTTGTTCCCACCCCTGACACCTCAGGACCCCTAGGTGGGCGTTCTCATCCACCTGATCCCGCCCACTGGTGTGTCCCAGTTATCATGAGGGGGTGACTAGGGTTTTATGGCTGTATGTTATGCCTAAGTGCGGGTTGTGATGGTAACAAGGAGGATGTGAACTACCTGTGACTACCTGGTTTGCCAGGGCGTCACAGAAGCAAATCGCCAGAGTTGGTGCATCCAATTCGATGCATCACTTCTGAGGTGGGCTGGTATTTTCAGGCTGGGAAGGGCCAAATAACCATGGATCTTCCCAGGCTGATATCAGCTCGTAGCTGTCTGCTTTACCTTTGCTGGTCATCAAAAATGGGGGGGAGGGGAGCTAATCCCACCTCGTTTTTTTCATTTACTCGGTTAATAGCTGTAAAATCTGTAATGCCATCACAGGCATGACCGCACTGTCCCACCTCCTTTTCCCAGCGGGGACGCCGGCACACACACCCTCCCAGCCACTCAGCGGTGGTGTCTGATCCGGTCCCTGCTGCCAACTCACAGGGCCTAGGAGCACACTTAGGGGGTGCATCTCCCTCTCTGCATGACCTAACCCAGAAGTGCTTCTCAACCATAAGCTGAGAAGCAATTGGTACTTTAGGTATCCTTCCCCTATGGGAGGCATCTGTGCCATGTAATCTATTGCTAGTTGTCAGGTCCTGTTCCCTGTATCAGTGCCTGTGCTTGGTAACCTGTACCTGCCATACCAGCCGCACATGACATGCCATCCGTGCCTGCTGTGCCATCCATACCTACTGTACCTGCCGCAACAACTGTACCAGCCGTACCTGCTACACCTGCCATATCAGACACCCTCTGAGCCAGCTGTCCAGTCTACACTAGCTATCAAGTTTGCACCAGAGACTGCTCCTGCCTGCCTGGCACCTTTGCCCATACCAGCATCCTCATACCTTATGGTCAGCTGTCACTGTACTGTGACTCCCTGCAAAAGCACCTGACAGCTACCTGCCAGCACAAGCCTATCCTCACCATCAGATGCTCTAGTGAAGACGAGGTAGTTGTTTACTTACGCTCTTCCAGGTCGTGCTGGTACTGTGGCACAGCGGGTCCACACCTACGAGCATAACACAATCTTTAACACATAAAAAAGCCATTCATTTAAGTGTCATGTGTTTTCTTTCCAGTACATGTAACAGATGAGAAACACTTATGCATGGATGGCACATGGATGAACAGAACAGAGCGTGCCAAACAAGCTTTTTTTTCTTGGGGGGCGGGGGTTAATGGACATGTGAGGGGGGGGGGGAATAATGCTGAGTCAGCTGCCTGTAGGAATAAAGTTCAGTTCCTCTCGGCAGCAGGGCTATCAGTATGGGCGTTGGGCAGCTTCTGGATGCTATTAATCTGCAGACTGGCCCTATATTTGCAGGTTAATAGCTTTTTTTTTTTTTTTTTAAACAAGACAGGCTCCCTTTAAGAACTTATGCTTCCAAGTAGTCTACATAGAAGGGAAAACTGAATTTATGGCATATTTGTATGTTGCGCCCCCTTCAATATTTTCCACTGCATCTCAGCCTCATTTAGGCAACGAAAACATACAGAAGGGAGTGGATCAGCGCTGCGGACCCTACATTCTCAGAATCTGTTCAGGTCCCAGAGGTCCAACTCACATTTGTTGCCATAGCCTAGTGAGATGAGGAGCCCCTTTAAAATTAATAAACCTCATTTACACAATCTCTGGATTGTATTTTGCAATTCTATTCACAATGTAAAACCCTCCTCTCAAAGGAATCAGTCATCACTCGACACAAATGTCACGTCATCTTTGTTGAGATCTCCATAAAGTATAATATACCTCCTATCTAGCCAATGACTACATACCCAGTAACATACAATGTATCTACAGCAGAACATTTCTATATAGTTGCAGAAGATTACCTTTATCGGGTTACATTGTCAAAACACATATGAGCGCCATTTATTATTGCACTTGCGCCTTTTTGTCTCATTTTTGATGTTTTTAGGGGGCTTATTCTTTTAATTTGCGCCTTTTTTAAAGTCTATTTTCTATGTGATCTCCATTTGAGTCCCAATGCCATTTGTGACATTTTAGCAGAACATGTGACTTTTTTGTGCTAAAAAGTCATTAAGGCCCTGTGCGCACACTGCGTTTTTATCCGCTTTTTGTTGCGTTTTTGCTGCAGAAATTTCTTGAGAAAATGGTTGTAATCTTTCTGCAGACATTCCCCAGCAAAACCTATGGGAAAAAAAAAATATACATCTGTGCGCACACCGCGTTTTTTTTCTCAAGAAAATTCTTTCTGCGGAATTTCTTGAGAAAAAGAATGAGCATGTCACTTTTTTCTGCAGGTACCTGCATTTTTTGCCATAGATAATGGTAAAAAAAAACGCAGGGACCAACCTGCGGAAAAACGCATCAAAAACGCGGTAAAAACACATGCGTTTTTCGGTGCGCTATTTGAATGTAAGTGCGCTAATCTCAAATCAAGAAATTTCTTGAGAAAAATCCTTTTCTATTGCTCACAGGGCCTTAAACAGCTAAAGACAAAAAAGGTTTGGGGGAAGAGAGGGCTTTAGCAAAACTCATTAAACCATCTAAAAGAATTTCAAAAAAATAAACGAATGTCACAAAATTGGGAAGCTTCGTGAAAAATTCCGAAATGGGCTAGGTTTTCAGGATAAAAAGGACTGAGACCATGACAAACACAACATCCCCGGCTGTGGTCAATGAGCGGTCCATAGCATGGGTTCTGATTTTCCGTTCCTATTTCAGAAGATGTGGGTACAGGAGGTCTACTCATTACCCACAGTAGTAAGGATCTCCCGGCTACATCTGATCCCGTGTGGCCCACCTGGACAATATGTAATAGAACTTACCTGTAACTTCACAGCCCGTGTCCAACAACCGAAAGGATGAATATAATCCTGGAGGGAAAGGCTGGAGATTGAGGTTAGTAGCTGCAGCTCCTAGAAAGTATTTGCAGTGAGTACACTCCAGTCAGGTCCTACAATGTCTCCCAGGACTGACTGTGTCTTTGTATCCAGCCCCCAAGAGTAGCAGGAAAGTGTCAAACGTTTTAGAAACCCCTCATTCATACTCCAGCCCCACCTGTCCTTATGTGGATAGACTTCACCTCCTACTCCTTCCACACAACAGCATTCCCCACCCCCTCCTCCTCAGCAGCAACATTTCCTCCTAGATCCCCTCCCAAACCTCAAAATAACGCCTATATCTACTCTCACATCCCTCTCGGTCTTCAGCAGCCTGTGCCGGCTGAGGCATGTACTACGCTACATAGTCATCCGCTAACATCACTGATGGCACGCTGAGATTCCCAGTTCTACAAAAACTAGCTAAACATTTACGGTCCTGTAAATGATTGTAGAATAATAGCTGCTGCGGAAAAAAAACCCAACAGATTTCATACGGATCCTAGGCAAGAAAATAATCGCACACTCACATAGCTCTCGCATGATATACGGAATGGCATCCACATGACACGCGTCCTACTTTTCTGGATGAAAATATTACCTATGTTTTTGTACACTAGTATGAGCGAATCCTCAAAGGGGTCATCCAGGCACTTTTGATGATCTAAGAACAGGATCACGATAGCAAACCGCTGGAGGTCCGATACCCAAGACCCCACCGAGCCGCTATTTTGTGCCGCATGTAAGCACTTTGAATAGAGCTGCTGAGAATTTACGATAACAAATAGTTTTCTTTGTTAAGAATTGCAATGTATCCGTAAAAATCAGATGCTATACAGGTAATCTATACGGGATCCATTTCTTTTTTTTGGGGTGGGGGGTCAAACCATAGATTTGCGTAGGTAAGTCTCATCCGAAATATGGAAGAAACTAGTGCATGACTCAATTTTTTTTTGTCTCACGCAGATTTGGTTGAAGAAAAAAAAAAAACCACTCGTCTGAACAGAGTAAGGCCTCATTCACACAATAGTATTTTTGATCAGTATTTGTATACCAAAATCAGGAATGTCTCCAAAGTAAGGAAGAGGTATCAGTCTTTTCATTACAGTTTGCTCACCTCTGCATATAAATACGCCGAGTGCAATGTGAGAAAAAAAACACATTGCACTTGCACCAATATTATTCAATGAGGCAGAGCAGATTTGCGCATCTTTCTTCTGCTGAAATCTGGTTGAGGAAAATATCGCAGCATGTTGTGTATGGCTGCGGAAAACGACCAAGACTCGCCAATGCAAGTCTATGGGAGCGAGAGAAAAATCTGACAGCAATCCGTATTCCCTCCGATTTTAAGTAAACATTTCAAAAGAAAAATATATATATATATATATATATATATGTGTATATAGAGTGTATATACATGTGCCGCCCCTGCAGTTGTCGAACCGCTCGGATCCGGGGTCTGCTGTGGCTCGAGGGTCTCTGGACCCAGGGGCTCGCGGCCTCTCGAATGTAAAGGGGGGTATTTACAGGGGATAAGAGTTTGTAACGCCACCCGTGGATCGCGGTAAGGGGAGTACCGCCGCTGCCGATGGGAGTACCCGGAAGAGATGGAGTGGGGGCAGCCAGATGACGTTTCCCACCACGGGTAGGGGAAGCCCCGGGACTCTGGATGGTGGTGTTGGGGAGCGGGGAGCGGATTGGAAGCAGGGGAGGACCATGTACTCACTCAGGCAGTGTTGGTGATGATGCGGCTGCAAAGCAGACTCTGACAACAAGGTGAACCAAGTCTCTGGGTGCCACTGCCCTCTTGGGGAAGCCCGTCCGGGTATCAGTCCCCTATAGTACTGCCGGGTGGTCCGGAGCCTGCCTCCGTGCACAAATTAAAAGCGTTCTTGTGGCCCATTGGCATAAAGCTGTCAGGGCCCCGCTTCCTACTGTTCGTAGTGGAGTTGTACTCTCAAGGGCTCATGCTTGGCATTTCTGAGGCCTGCTTGGGTTGGAAAGCAATATCCCCCTTGTTGCGCTATTGCCCCATATCTCTTAGCTTCTTGGGGACAGTCCATAAAGTCACTATCCTCCACAGGTTAATTGCCGGGTTGCCTGAAGCTACTCCCCGACCTAGGGTCCAGTACCCCGCCGTGCTTTCGGTCCCAGACCGGTTATTCGACTCAGATGCCTCCCGTCCTCCAAGACCGGTTCCAGGCACCCAGCCTCAATACCCTGCGGCCGGGTCTCCGACTCCTCTGGTCCCAGACCACCATCTGCGACTCAACCTGTAACTCCCCGAGAGCCACACACTCCCCTAGCTCTTCACTCATCGAGGGCTAACACTGTTCTGACCAACTTCTCTCCCACTAGTCTGCCTGACCCCTAGGTGGGCGGCCCTATTCCAGCTCAGCAGCCCACTGGTGTGTCTGACAGGTTGTGGTGTGAGGTGTGGTTGGGATTTGGATGCTGATGGAGGCAGTACTATAGGATTGGAATCCAGAACCATGGGGGGTTGAGTCCTGCACTAAGATATAAAGAGCGTGCAGTACCCTGTGACGAACTGACTAGTCCAGGGGTGTCACATATATATATATATATATATATATATATATATATATATATATATATATATATATATATAAAATGAGTAGAAAGATATTAGAACAGATATAGAATTTCCAAGACCCTCAGGGCACTACAGAGAACTGCATCCTCTTGGGGATGCAGGACCTATCCCATGGGACCTGGAGTATCAGTGTCGATTCCATCAAACACAATCTAAATCCTAGTTCTCCTCTCCACACTGGGCATAGAGGGTTAACCACGTAAGGGGATGGTCACCATGGGAACGAGTCCCTGGGTATAGCCAGCCTGGTGGGAGGGGTCAGTCAGTCAGAGAGTAGTCGAGAGTTGAGTAGCACACAGGAGAGGTGTGCGGACGTGCCTGAGATGGGTCCGTGTAACGGTGACCCCAGGGGGCACAGGAGAGAGGTCGCCAGGATGGGTACAGAGATACCGCTGGGACCGGAGCACGCACGGGGCACAGGGCCCTAGGTCAAGCGCAAGTTTTAGACTGTTTGGCAAATACCTGCCCGGTGAGGACACCTACACGGACTTCACCGAAAAAAATAATCCAGGGGCATCAGCAGTAAACTAGGATCGGGGTTCGGACATTTACCTACTCACAGGATCCGCACTGCCCACCATACGGAGAAAGAGACTGTACCCCAAAAGGGACAGTCGGGGTCCCCAAACGCTCCACGCTACGGGGACTCAATCTACAGAGAGTGCCGGGGACAGAGCAAACTTGGTCACTACATTGGCACTGGTCCTCATGGAACCTGAACCAGCAACCCCTGGGTCCACAGTGAGTAGAGACTGTTAAAGACAACCTGGTGTGGTCTCCATTATTGCCCCACAACAACTCCCAGGCACAGCCCTACCTGCGAAGAGCCTAGCATCACAGCTGCCACTACCACCATCCCTGGGAGTACCCACATTGAGCAGCAGCGGTTCTCCATCATTAACCGCAACCCGCAGGTGGCGTCACATAACAAAAACTCTTATCTCCCCTGTAAATACCCCCCCATTAACAAAAGAGGCCCAGAGCACGGGACCAGGCAACGGCCACCAGAGTGACATTCCCATTTGTTACCTCCCAGGACCGAGTACCCCCTTTTCTGGGCGCTACACATCCTTTAATGCTTTTCATGTGGCACTAATTGGTGTTTGGGTTTCATTTACTTAATAATTAAATAAATTAAAAAAAAAGACAACATGGGTTCCTCTCATATTAATAACCAGCAAAGGTAAAGACGACAGTTGTGGGTTGATATTATCTGTTATCTGGCAGGGAAGGTCCATGCTTATTTGGAATTCCCAGCCTAAAGCGGGCTTTACAGACTGCGATATCGGTCCAGATATCGCTAGTGTGGGTACCCGCCCCCATCTGTTGCACGACACGGGCAAATCGCTGCCCGTGCCGCACAACATCGCCCAGACCCGTCACGCATACTTACCTGCCCAGCGACGTCGCTGTGACCGGCGAACCGCCTCCTTTCTAAGGGGGCGGTCCGTGCGGTGTCACAGCTACGTCACTGAGCGGCCGCCCAATAGCAGCGGAGGGGCGGAGCTGAGCGGGACATAACATCCCGCCCACCTCCTTCCTTCCGCATAGCGGCCGGGAGGCAGGTAAGGAGAGCTTCCTCGTTCCTGCGGTGTCATACGGAGCGATGTGTGCTGCCGCAGGAACGAGGAACAACCTCGTTACTGCTGCAGTAACGATTTTTGAGAATGAACCCCCATGTCACCGATGAGCGATTTTGCACGTTTTTGCAACGATGCAAAATCGCTCATCGGTGTCATACGCAACGGCATCGCTAATGCAGCCGGATGTGCGTCACCAATTCCGTGACCCCAACGAGTTCGCATTAGCGATGTCGTAGCGTATAAAGCCCCCTTTAGAATACCAGCCCATAGCCGCCCCAGAAGTGGAGAATTACATTAGATGTGCCAATTCTCATGTTTTACCAGCCTCTTCCCTAATGCCCTGGTTCGATGGAAATCAGTGTAATTGTAGTTGGGGTTGAAGTCAACTGTGAGTTGTCCAAATAAACAACTGTCATCAAACCCTGGTCTTAAGGGTGCTTTACACACTGCAACATCGCTACCGATATATCGTCGGGGTCACGTCGTTAGTGACGCACATCCGGCGCCGGTAGCGACATCGCAGCGTGTGACACCAAGGAGCGACAATCAACGATCGCAAAATCGTTCAAAAACGGTGATTGCTGACACGTCGCTCATTTCCTTAATATCGTTGCTGCCACAGGTACGATGTTGTTCTTCGTTCCTGCGGCACCACACATCGCTATGTGTGACACCGCAGGAACGAGGAACATCTCCTTACCTGCGTCCACCAATAATGCGGAAGGAAGGAGGTGGGTGGGATGTTACGTCCCGCTCATCTCCGCCCCTCCGCTTCTATTGGACAGACGCTTAGTGACGCCGCAGTGACGTCACTATGACACCGAACGCACCTCCCCCTTGAGGGAGGGATTGTTCGGCGGTCACAGTGATGTCGCTGTCAAGGTATGTGCGTGTGACGCTGCCGTAGCGATAATGTTTGCTATGGCAGCGAGCACCAAATGTTGCACGAACGACGGGGGCGGGTGCTATCGCGCTCGACATCGCAAGCAATCGCTAGCGATGTCGCAGCGTGTAAAGCACCCTTTAATAATGGAGAGGCATTTATCAGATCAGACATTTCTAACCCAGTAAGTAAAAAGAAAAAAAGCACACACAAAATATATTTTAAAAAAACCACTCACAGATCTTTCCCTCGCTCACCAATTTATTTTTAATAAAAACATGTAAGTCCGATGTAATCCATGGAATTTAATGGAGTCCATGGAATCCAACAAAGTCCATAAAATGGAAACCTGAAAAACATAAAAGATTGAAATAAGAACCAGAGACTGTCCGTCGTTCACCAATTTATTAGTAAGCAAAGTTTGCATGCAGGTCCGATGTAGTCTAGCGCTTCCCACAATGTTCCCCAATTTCGACGATCAAAGGCTATATTCATCGAATTTGAGCAGTAGCCACTCCTGCCTCGCGCTGTACTCCGCGAGGCCTGATAATTCTGAAGAGCAGCGACATGAGTACTCAGGTGATTTGTGACTTTCCAACGCACTCCAGCGGGTTTGTTTTATTGTGCCTCCGGAGTGGTGCTTTAAATCTAAAGGCCACTTTACATGCTGCGATATCGGTATCGATATCGCTAGCGAGCTTAATCGCCCCCGTCGGTTGTGTGTCACGGGCAAATAGCTGCCCGTGGCGCACAACATCGCTTACTCCTGTCACACGGACTTAACTTCCCTGTGACGTCGCTGTGGCCAGCGAACCGCCTCCTTTCTAAGGGGGCGGTTTGTGCGGCATCACAGTGACATCACACAGCAGCCGTCCAATAGAAGCGGAGGGGCGGAGATGAGTGGGCGGAACATCCCGCCCACCTCCTTCCTTCCTCATTGCCAGCGGCCGCAGGTATGATGTAGTTCCTCATTCCTGCGGTGTCACACATAACGATGTGTGGTGCCGCATGAACAACTAACAACCTGCGTCTTGCAACAGCAATGATATTCGGGAAAGGAACGACGCGTCAACGATAAACGATAAGGTGAGTAATTTTGATCGTTAACAGTCATTCCTGCGTTTCACATGCAACGATGTCGCTAACAAGGCCGGATGTGCGTCACGAATTCCGTGACCCCAACGACATCTCGTTAGCAATGTTGTTGCGTGTTAAGCAGCCTTAAGTCCCCTGAGCCCCGTTTCATACTCATCGA